>NC_053448.1:59521515-59794305 GCF_007990345.1 Gossypium hirsutum | reverse complement strand
TTAAAGCTCCTCCTGGAATGCCTTTTTTACAACGTATGGTCCTTCCAATTTGGTGCCCATTTTCCTCGCAGTCTTTTTGTATTGGGAGAATCTTTCTCAGAACGAGTTCTCCTTCATGAACTTCTTGGTCGTACCTTCTTGTATGGGCTGCGATCATTCTCTTTTGGTACATTTGCCCATGACAAATTGCCCTTAACGTTTTTCTCCAATGAGTTCACTGATCATATCGAGCTCGAACCCATTCTGCTTCTTCTAACTTTGATTCCATCAATACTGCAGAGAGGGGATCTCAACCTCGATAGGTAGCACAGCTTCCATTCCATAGACTAGAGAAAGAGTTGCTCCCATAGATGTTCGCACAGATGTGCGATATGCAAACAAAGCAAATGGAAGTTTCTGTGCTAATCTTTATATGTCTCATCATTTTCCCAATGATCCTCTTAATGTTCTTGTTAGCTGCTTCAACAGCCCGTTCATCTTTGGGCGATAGGGCGAGAATTATGATACTTTATTGGAACTGCTCGCACACTTCTTTCATCATCTTATTGTTCAGATTCGTGGCATTATCTGAGATGATTCTTTCAGCCAAACCATATCGGCAAATGATTTCCTTTTTCAAAAACTTGCACACTGCAGTCTTCGTCACATTGGCAAACGAAGCGGCTTCAATCCATTTTGTGAAGTAATCGATAACCACAAAAATGAATCGATGTCCATTTGAAGCTTTGGAAAAATTGGCCTTATGACATCCATGCCCCACATAGAAAAGGCCACAGAGAAGTCATGATATGAAGGGGTGAAGGGCTACATGAATTTTATCGCCGTAGATTTGACATTTGTGGCATTTCTGGCAAAATTGATGCAGTCACTTTCCATTGTCAGCCAATAATAACCGAGTCTCATGATCTTTCTGGCCATATTGAAACCATTGGCATGCGTTCCGCAAATTCCCTCATGGACCTCTTCAAGTATTTTTCTGGCTTCAACATCATCCACACATCTCAAAAGCATCTGATCCTTTCCCCTTTTATACAGGACATCCCCATCAAGAACAAATCCCGCTGCCATTCTTCTAATTGTTCTTTTATCGTTCTCATTCGCTTGTTCGGGATACCTTTGATTCTCGGTATATTCTAAGATATCATGGAACCAAGGCCGTCCGTCTACTTCTTTCTCAATGTTACAACAGTATGCAGGACCTCGTATATGCTCATTTTCAGGGGCATTATTTCTGCTTCTCTACTTGCTTTGAACATTGAAGCCAAAGTGGCTAGGGCATCTGCCAGTTGTTCTCTTGTTGTGGGAAGTAATGAAAAGTTATTTCTTTGAATTCCTTGATCAATCCAGCCACTAAAACGCTGTACTTAACCAATTTTGAGTCCCTCACTTCCCATTCTCCAAGGATTTGGTAAATCACTAGGGCTGAGTCCCCGTACACCTCCAAGATCTCGATGTTTCGTTCGATAGCTGCACGAAGCCCCATGATCAGGCTCATATTCTGCGATATTATTGGTACAGAAGAAGTTCAGTCTTGCAGTGAACGGATAATGATTCCCGTCTGGTGATACCAGGATTGCTCCAATTCCATGCCCTAAAGCATTTGACGCACCATCAAAGCACATCTTCCATGACTTCTCTTTTGATGACTCAGATTCTATTTTGTGATGCACATTAAGTCTTCGTCTGGGAAATCGATCTTAAAGGCTCATATTCCTCTGTCGTTCGAGTTGCTAAGAAGTCAGCTATTGCGCTGCCTTTTATCGACTTCTGACTTACATAGGCAATGTCATATTCCGAAAGGAGGATCTGCCATCGTGCCATTCTTCCTGATAGTACCGGCGATTCCATCATGTATTTTATTGGGTCCAGCTTTGAAATTAGCCATGTCGTGTGATACAACATATATTGTCTAAGTCTCCGAGCTACCCAAACCAGAGCGCAACAATATTTCTCAATGGACGAATATTTTGCCTCATATTCAGTGAACTTTTTGCTGAGGTAGTAGATCGCCTTTTCTTTCTCCCTGACTCATCATGTTGCCCCAGTACGCAACCCATTGAGTTTTCAAACACGGTCAGGTACAAATTAAGGGTTTTCCAGGGGTCGGTGGTACTAGCACAGGAGGATTAGACAGATACCATTTTATCTTATCGAAGGCCACTTGGCACTCCTCGTTCCATTCTCCCGGGTTATGTTTTCGAAGGAGTCAAAAAATTGGGTCGCATTGGTGGTAAGTTGAGCAATGAATCGAGCAATGTAATTCAACCTCCCTAAAATCCCCTGACTTCCTTTTGTGTGCGCGGGGGAGGTAATTCTTGGATGGCTTTTATTTTATCTAGATCAACTTCGATACCTCTTTCACTAACAATGAAGCCTAGCAATTTTCCCGAGGTAGCCCCGAATGTACATTTGGCTGGATTAAGCTTTAGCTGAAACTTTCTCAGCCTTTCGAACAACTTCTTGAGGTTCATTACATGTTCTTCTTCTCCTCGAGATTTAGCAATCATATCATCGACGTGACCTCTATTTCCTTATGCATCATCTCATGGAATAATGTCACCATAGCCCTCTGATATGTTGCC
Source organism: Gossypium hirsutum (assembly GCF_007990345.1). Classification (NCBI taxonomy): domain Eukaryota; kingdom Viridiplantae; phylum Streptophyta; class Magnoliopsida; order Malvales; family Malvaceae; genus Gossypium; species Gossypium hirsutum. The sequence continues at coordinate 59,791,723 of NC_053448.1, read as the reverse complement.
CAGCATTCTTTAATCCGAATGGCATCACCTTGTAGCAGAACGTTCCCCACATTCTTATGAAGGTAGTTTTCTCCATATCCTCAGGGGCCATCTTGATCTGATTATACCCCGAGAATCCATCCATGAAAGAAAACAATGAATGTTTTGCTGTGTTGTCCACCAACGTGTCAATATGTGGCAAGGGAAAATTATCTTTTGGGCTTGCTCGATTCAGGTCACGGTAATCCACGCACATTCGTACTTTTCCATCTTTCTTTGGTACCGGGACTATGTTAGCCACCCATTCTGGATATTTGGAGGCTTGTAGGAAGCCAGCGTCAAATTGCTTCTTGACTTCCTCTTTTATTTTCAACAGCATTTCGGGCCTCATCCGTCTTAATTTTTGCTGGATGGGCTTGCATTCTGGCTTTAATGGGAGCTTATGGACCACTAAATCTTCATCTAGCCCTGCATGTCCTGGTATGACCACGCGAAAACATCTTTGTATTCGCGGAGTAAAGTGATCAAACTATGCCTGGTACTTTCTGAAATAAAAGTCCCAATCTTCACTTCTTGTTTCCTCTCTTTAGTGCCCAAATTATTGTTTCCACAGATTCATCATGAGGCAGAACCTGTTTATCTTCTTGTTCCACCATCCTTAACAATTCAGGAGACGAGACATAATCTTCAGCATTTTCTTCGGCTTCAAATTCTCCTAAGCAAACAGCCTTCTCAAAATCAATTTCAAGAGTCGTAACGGGCTTATTCATGTCGTCAATATCTGAGCACCTGAAAGTTGAATGGAAAAGGAAGCTATAGGGGGATATCCAAGTATTGGAAACAACAGACAAATGTTATATCATGGCAATAAGGCAAATGTAAGGATAGGCTATGAAATGAGAAAATGATTATGAAATTAGTGATAATGCGAAAAAATCGTGACAAAATGCATCTTCATTGATATTCACTTAAATGATAAAGAGCGAATGCAAGCTCCTACAAAAGAATTCCATTATATCTAAGGACACAATAGAAGGTTGATGTTTAGCATTACTCTGAAGGCTTATAAACTACAAGAAGCTCCTCAGCAATCTAATTGTTCAACATGAAACCAGGAGGGCAAGGGCGTATCCTCGAGACATCTTTACTTGCACCAGCTTCTTTGTCAATGACATTTATACTGACATTCTGAAAATCCCTTTCAATTAATCCCAGCATGTTTCGTGGATCATCTTGTCCAGGGTACATCATTCCCGCAGATGTAAATGTTTTTGACAAAGGAGGGTACTCTATTGGTTCCCATTCTGGTTCTCGGCCCAAAGTTCTTGCAATTCTTCTCTCTTGATCCTTCTTCCACTGTCTTCTTCTTTGGCGCATGTCAGGCTGGAACCCCAAACCGTATCGGGCCTTGTGGTGCACTGGCTTTAAAGCCCTCACTATTCCTTGCAGATGTCTCCCTAAACCTCTTCTCGCACGAGCTCCCTTCCTACGGTCAACTTGACACCCATTCTGGTATTTCTCGACAGTTTTGGCATCGGAATTCTATTTCCCTCAGCGACGAAAGTGGCATTGATGAATTCAAGGGATCGAAAGGAACATTCCACTGCGTCCTTGCTTACTTCCAGGTATTGCGCATCAGCAGAGATAGATGCGACGATGTCTTCTTCGCCCTCGACTGTGACCAAACAGCCATCCATGATGAATTTCACCTTTTGATGGAGGGATGATGGGACTGCTCCAGCAGAATGAATCCAAGGTCTTCCCAAAAGACAGTTATAAGAGGGTGTAATGTCCATGACTTGGAATTCGACCTCATAGATGTAAGGGCCCACTTCTAAAGGGATTTCGATCTTTCCCATGACTTCACGCCTCATCCCGTCGAATGCCCTTACCGTGGAATGACAGGGCTTTAAGTAGGACAAATCCATCGGTATTCTGGAAAGTGTAGCCAATGGCATAACATTTAACGCTGACCCATTATCGATGAGTACGTTCGGTATTATGTAGCCCTTGCAGCGGGTCGTGATATGCAGCGCTTTCACCGAACCTCTACCATTTAGCGGTATCTCATCATCACTAAAAGAGATGAAGTTGTCCGCATTCAGATTATTTACCCACCTATCAAGCTTTTCGACAGATGTGTTGTTGGCCACGTAAGCTTGATTTAACACCTTCAATAAAGCGTTCCGGTGTGGCTCTGAATTTAATAGTAGAGATAGAACTGAGATTCGTGCTGGCTGCTTGCTCAATTGTTCCACCACACTATATTCGCTGTGCTTAATAAATTTCAAGAATTCTTGAGCTTCTTCCTCATTCACAAGCTTTTTAGTTTCTTGCACGGGTGGAATTTCTTGCTCGACTTCGACCTCGTGCATCACTGCTTTCCCTTTTTGCTTTGAGTCGCTACTTTTCTTTACCTGTTCAACTTCTTAGAATAGCATCGTCAACTTCGAGTAAAATGACCTACCTCCCCAACATCTTCAGTTATGGCTTTGGACTTTTCAACTTCCGGTGTAACGATATTAACATCATATTTCCACGGTACTGTTTGTTATCCTTATACGGGAAAGGAGATGGTACTTCAATTACCATCTGTGGTTTCAATGGCTCTCTCATCGCGTCGTAATAAATTACCAACGGTCGATCAGCACTATAAGGGGGCCCTGATGATTGGCTATCAGAGACGCATACTTCTCTTTCGTTGGCATCTTCACTCTTGTTAAGGACCTTGATCTCCTTATTATCCATCCGGTCTTGAAGTAACCTTTTAAGGTCCTCACATGACTGAATGTCATGTCCAACAATCCCATGAAAATTGCAAAAACTTTGACCTTCTTCTCCAAAAATTCTATCAGAGTGACAGAGCAATCCTTTCTTAACCAATACCTCCCAGATTTTCTGTAGAGGCGTCCTTATTTCTGATACACATCTTCTGACCTACCATTCATCCTCTTTCCCCACTGTGCTCACATTCCCTTCGGTATGGTTAGGGAACGGGTTCCCCGTGGCGTTACTAGCACTATCGAATCGTAGGATACCCGCGTCAATGAGTCCTTGAACTCTCATTTTGAAAGCGAGACAGTTCTCAGTAGAGTGCCCTTGGTTCCCTGCGTGGTATGCACAACTAGCGTTTGGATCGTACCACTTTGGGTATGGAGGTTTAAGGGGTGCCATGTAATGGGGAGAAATTAGCTGTTTTTTTAAAAGTTTTGGGTACAATTCCCCATACGACACAGGGATGGGGGTAAATTGCGGTCTCTCCGGATTATGCCTTGATTGGCTTTGGGCGGGTACCGTGTTTTGTGAGAAAGTGGTGACGGGTCTTTGGTTGTTCGTGGCGTATACGGGGCAGGATGGATGTGGTGCTTGGTAGTAAGGGGTTTGAGGGGATAATAGGAATTCGGGGGTGGATAATTTCGAGGTCGGGGTTGGTTAGGATACGAATTGGGAATGTAACGACTCCCAATTCCCACCATGTGGGCTTCTGGCTCTTTCTTCCTTAAGGGTGCTGCTTTTCTTGAGCCTTCTGATCCTTCCATTCTACCGCTCTTGACGGTATTCTCTATGAGTTCACCGGATATTACAATATCCGCGAAATCTTTCGTGGCACTTCCCACTAATTTGTCATAAAACGGTGCCTTTAAAGTATTGATAAAGAGAAGGGTTATCTCCGTTTTGTTAGTGGGGTTCCACTTGAGCTGAGACGTCTCCATCTCTGCGCATACTGTCTAAAGGTCTCTGATGGCTTTTTCTCCATCATTTGCAAGGTCATACGATCTGGCACCATATCCGATACATGCTTGTACTGTTCGCAAAATGCTGACGCCAAGTCCTTCCAGGATCGAATCTTTTCTCTACTAAGTTGATTGTACCACCGAAGAGCTGACCCTGTTAGACTATCTTGAAAGTAATGTATGAGTAGTTTATCCTCGTTCACATAACCAGTCATTTTTTGACAGAACATAATGAGATGTGCTTTTGGGCACCTTGTCCCATCATACTTCTCAAAATCAGGCACTTTGAACTTCGGGGGCAAAATTAGATCAGGTACCAAACTGAGTTCCTTGGCACCTAGTGCGGAGAAGACTTCAGTGCCTTCTATTGCTTTGAGTCTTTCCTCTAGACTCCTATATTTTGCGTCATGGTTATCCAATTTCAACTTGGCTACCTCTGCTGGGTCATCCAGATCTGGAACTAGTGGATTAGCAGGACTAGCCCCTGGGTTCGACGCTAACATTCCTTGCCCCAAATTAATGGGTGGAGCAGGTGGCATAGGTCGATGTTCCAAGCCAGTGGGTTCCTCTTGAGTATACCCTCTTTGTATTGTATATGCGGGCGGTGGAGTGAATCCCGGGGGATAGAGTGGATCCTGATCGTGGTGAATTCTTGACCGAGGTTCCATAATATCGGGGTTCTGCATGGGCCATTTTCCTTTGACCAAAGTTGCCATCATCTCCATCATTTTAGCCATCTGATCTCTTTGCTCGAGTGATTCCTCTCGAGATCTCACCATTAGGTCTCTCGTCTCTTGTTGCGATTTGGCCAGTTGCTCTTGTAATTCCTTTTGAGCCCTTTCCATCCTTTCAATTCTCTCATTGAATTCATTCTCCATTACTCTAGCTTGTCGGCGCGTTTTATACGGATGACGTGGTTCCAGTCTTGAAGTCTTGCAACTGCGAACTGTACGTTTTAACCTCAGCGAACGAGTATGGGATATGCAATGAATGTATTGATGCATGAATGAATGTATGAATGTCAAATGAATGTCAGTTATGAATGAAATGCAAGAAATTGGTGTTGATTTCAAGATAGCCCCATATTTGGCATTTCATTTATCAACATAGTCTATTACACAAAGTTCTCATTTTTCCAACAGTTACGCAAATTTCCTAGCCACATTGCCTTGTTTCTTCACTTGCTCTAAAAACTCTGATATGCTCGATCTTTGGCTCAGAGGGAATTGGCAACCGAGAACTTCGGCTTCATCTGATAATTGAACAACTTGCATAGCCGCTTTACGAATTTCATTGATCAAGAAGTCAAGTTGCATTTCTTTTTCTTTGAGAGTTCCTTCATACGCGTGAATGTCCCTATCGTACTGCTCACTCTTTTCTTTTAGAGCCTTCAAGAGGTTATCTAATTGTTGTTGACGAGATTGCAGCATATTTTCTAGATCTCGTGTTTTCCTTTTTAATTCTTGATGTTCAGACTGACTATTCGCCAATTTTGCAGTCACTATTTCATACTCGGCGTTCTTCCTTCTTAACTCTATCACAGCACGCGCAGCCTTTTCCTCCTCTTTCTTTGCTTTCCCTTCCAAAACTCCATTCCTCCCTTGATATTGCTAATTTCTTCCTTCCATTCTGCTGTCGACTTGCCCAACCCGCTATTCTTTATAGTGTTTCTTAATTTCTTGTTTTCCAAATGAAGGTCCCTTAAGTCGTTTCTCACAATCTCGGCTTCCCTTTGTACTTTTTCGGTCCTGGACCTTTCAACCTGAACTTCAATCTTCAGTCGATAGTTTTCTTCTTGAAGGGCACTAAGGTCCCGAGACATCTTGGCCTTTTCTCGTTCGAATTCTTGTCTTGCCATTTCTAGCTCAGATGGCGTTTCCTCCGAGAAAGGATTCTGGATGGTGTAGTTTGTTGATGAGATTTGCTGACTATTTACCCGTTGCTTCCTCCATATATTATAATCTTGGGTAAGGGTATCAACATATAAAGCTAATTCCATGAAATGAATTTCCTTCCAATACTTTGCAGTGTCTCGGACTCTCTTCATATATCCTTCACCCGCGAAAGCGAACTCGAACTGTGCTAATCCTCCAGTTGCAGAAAGGAATTGTCGCGAAGAAAATTGCCTTTGGACTAATAGCGGAGCATATCCAACTCCTCCCCATAACCCGAGTAAAGGTACCCAATCTTGGCTTCCACATTTGTATAGCAGAACTGAAGGACGGATCCAGGGTGCTCTCCATGTTATATTCTCGGCGCGAAGATTCTGAAAAACTGATACCCAATGTTACTCGGTGACTTCCTTCGGCCATTCTTTATTGAGGTAAGCTTCTAGCGGGGAGAATGTTTTGGAAAACATATGGAACGGAGTGCGCTCTACCTTCCAGAAGTGACTCAAAATCCAAACATTGAGCAACTGCGCGCATCCGATAAATCGTCCCTCCCCTTTTCTTTGACAACTACTCAGGGACCTGAAGGTCTCGGCTAGGATGGTCGGGACAGGGTTGATTCCTTGTTTTAACCTTTCGAAGAAATCAACTACTACAACTTCGAGATGTCCGAGAACTTTTGGGAAAATGACCAAACCGTAAATGGCCAAAGCGAATAGATTTACCCTTTTCAGCATGTTGGGATGGTTCAAAGCCAAATATCGTAGGGAGGATCATGGAATGCAAATGGTTTCATTCTTCTTCTTTATCTGTTTTTCGGCCCCTGCATCAGTCATGTCTGTCAGTCTCACTAACTTTTTCTTGAAGGTCATCGGCTTAGGCTCCTTCACATATATTTTACCGAATTGTACATTGTCGATGCGGATTAAAGCAGCATACTCTTCTATGGTTGGAGTCATATCTTCTTGATTGAAGGTGAAACACTGATAAGCTGGGTCCCAGAACCGAACCATGGCTTGAATCAACTGTTCGTCTACACGGATGGTGATCAGGTGAGCTATATCTCCATACCTCTCAGTGAAAATGTCTCTAGTGTCTGAATCCCACTGATTCCAAATTCGAACCAAATCCTCAAGGTTATTTTGGCGAACATTTACAGTTATATGTTCGGGCAAATTGGCAATACACCCTTCCACTAGACTATCCCCCTTTTCATTCTGAATTTTTAGAGACCAGTCCCGAACCACGGCCTTCTTCTCGGTTATTTGTGTAATTGACTCCTCCATCAGAAACCCGTTTTTTTGGCAACCAACTTTTAATCAACACCTTCCTAATATGATGCCTATGATGCATGATGAAAACAAAAGTAAAACAAACAAACTTGGTTAGTAAACACAACAAATATAATTTGAAAAACAAATTAAACTACCCAATCCAATTATTTTGCATAAACAGTGTAAATGAAAGGCAAAAGGCATTTTCCCCGTGTACTTATTTTGGTGACTATAAGCGGACAGAGGTTCGGCATGGCTCTAGTTAGGTGGCTCGTATGGTTCAGTATATGCAGTCTCGGTTCTAGACAGGTACTCGAATTGCTCGTACTATCATCTACTAAGATCAGCACGAAGCCTCGATCATAGCCTATCACAGGCTTACGAGATCAATTCGAGGGATTACATTTACTTATGCCTATGCGGAGGGACAAGTTAACTCACGAAAGCATAAGTCATATGTAACCCGAAAGTATTCACTAGCCTGTGCGGAGGGACGAGTTAACTCACGAAGGCGTAGCGTTTACTTTCACTTAAACGGACGGAGCCTGGGTAGAGAGCTCATGTTATGCGAAAATGCAAGTACACGGTGTGTGGGGAACAACTCATAAACCTTTACGTTTCACTTAAAGAGACCAAACCAAAATTAAAACCATAAAAATTGAAACACTGAAAAACAACCAAATAAGCAAGTTAGAAGAAATATTTACAGCACGATACAAATGCATGAATTTTAAAAACGAGATTTTCGGATCATGACCAAATATTTACTTTGAACAAGGAAATTTGAAAATTTTGACAATATGTGTTTAATTCCAGACACGACTCTCAACAAGGCTGTCCCCAGTGGAGTCGCCAGCTGTAGCGACGTAAAAATTGGTTCCGGGGTCGCTAATTGTGGCGATCTAGTGAAAAAGTTTGGAAACTGAAGTTCGATTTTAAAATAAAGAGGGAGTCGCCACCGATCCTTTTTACTAGGTGTGACCGGACACCTGTTAGACTTCTTTTTTTTTAAAACAAAAGGAAGGCTGAATTTAGGTCTACGTTAAAAGCCAGAGGAAAATTAGGGTTCGGGAGTCGGTTACGCGCAAGGAAGGTATTAGTACCCTCGCGACGCCCAAAAATTGGTATCTCATAAACACATGTTGTCTTAATTTTCAAAAATACGGTTCAATGTAAAATTTAGTCGTGATCCGATTAAAAAACAAGAAACTTTAGTTTATTCCGTTTTTTCTTTTAGAAGGGTATATCGCTTTAACACGAGTCAATTGACGTTCACCCAACATAGCGATGAACTTGATGACTTAATGTTAAATCGATATATTGCCTTGACTATTGAAATTAATTAGAAAACCGGAACGTAATTTTCAAGAGAATGCAAGACATAATTGATACGAAATGAAAATAAGCAAATGAAACGACTTGATACATTTGAAACAAATAACAAACATAACAATAATATTAGAAAATAATAACCGTGCATGCAAGATCAAATGCAATGTTAGCATTGAATACGAGAACGTAATAAGGATACAATGAATACACATATGAAGATAATTAAGAGTATATACGTAAAATATTTATATAAATAGTAGTAGTGTTAGAAATATACTATACGTATAGTGTTTGAAGTACGTATAAGATAGTAAAAAAGTACATAACTAGCAACAATAAAATAAAATAAAATATATACATATAGGTGTAAAAAATAATATTACAAAAAGGGTATGTATACATGTATAAAAAATAGATGTATTAACAATGAATATAATAATAAATATAATAGTAAAAAAGATAATACTATATGAAATGTGTATATATATAATAACATATGTATGCTAATATGAATAATGATAATAATACTAATAATAATAATAAAATACGAAGAAGTATATATAATATAATAATAATATTAAAATACAATAATTAAAAATAATATTATATATAAATATATACAATATTCACATGTAAAAGAAAAATGTATACTAATATATAGTAATAATAATAATAATACTATAATATTGGAAATAACAATAATCATATTAAATAAGGAAACAAAAAAAGGACCAAAAATGAACTAAAAACAAAGCTTTGGGGCGAATTTAAAAAAAATTAAAAGGGAAAGGACCTATTTGAATGCGGGTAAAACCATGGGGTATTAAAAGTGCAAAATTTCAAACTTTCCAAAACGCTGCGCATATACTGGGGTTAAATTAAAAACTGAGTAAAATTCTGGGGTCAATTCAGAAACAAACATAAACCTAATTTAAAACACCAAAAATGCGGAAGGGCTGATTGCGCAAATAGCCCTTCCGCTCTTAAAACACGCGGATCCTTGCTGGGGCGGGTCGGGTCGACCCGACCCACCCTTGAAACGGCGTCGTTTTATTGGTTAAAGGGGGGACCAAAACGCACCGTTTTGGTCCCCTATATAAGTTAAAAATTTTTATTTTTTCATTTGAAACAGAAGAAAGAAAAAAAAAGGGAAGAGGAGGGAGAGAAAAGAGGGAGCGGGGAAAGGGGAGAGCTCCGGCCAGGGGCCGATCATCGGACGGTCGCCGGAAGTCTGCCGTGCGGTGGCCGGAAAAGGTAAAAATTTACTCTTTTTTTTTGCTTAATAATACATATGTTTTTATGTTTTGATATTTTTTAATATTTTTATGTAAAAAACAAACTCAAAACAGTAAAGAAAAAAAGAAAAAAAAAAGTCACCTTAGGTTTTAGATTTGATTCTCTGATTTGGTGTTAGAGCCCCTGATTGTATATGTATTTTCGAATGGTTCTTGTATTCAATCTGTTAATATTGAAAGAAAATCTTTGTTTTCATAGCAACAATCCCCCCTTTTACAAATGCTTATTTCTCAGCTTTATAGCCGACTACAAAACTAGGAAAATATTGTTTATCTTTTGTCCTATTCTGTTTGGTCTGCTTCTGTCTTTGCAGGGTATGGAGGAGCTGGTGGTGGAGGAGGAGCATGCAGCGGCAGATGGTGTCAGACGCGTGGGGGTATGGGGCTGCTATAGTGGAGCAGTGTATGGGGCTAAGTACAAGTGGGGAGGGTTGCGGCTGAGTAGGCTAAGGTTTCTAAAACCCTAAGTCTGGAGTTTGGGCTTCTGGGCCTGGGTTAAGTGTTGGGTTTTGGGTAGTTGGGCTAAGGTTTGGGCAGGGGTTTTAGTGTATTGAAATGGATCAATCGGGTTTGGGTTGTAAGAGGGGGAAATGGGCTTGGTATTAGTGGGCCAAAATTGGCCTACTACACCTTTTATGAATAAAATGTTTAGACTATGTTTATATAATAAAGCTAGAAAAATTTTACCAGTAGAAATTTTTACAAAAATAAATGGAGCTATTTGCAAACAACAAACTCAATTTCAAAAGGTTTTTTTAGAATATTTTCTACAAGCTTATGTTTTTACTAATGATTTAGATGAAAAATTTCCTACTTTAAAATTTAGACTGGATCATAAATCATTTGTCATAAGCAGTATTGAATGGGGTTTTGTTAAAGAAATAGTAGTTCAAAATTTTTCTTTTCATCTATTAAAAGATTTTCCTGCATCTATTAAGTCTATATTATTAAACATAATAAATAAAGAGGACTTTAACTATTATTTTCATATTGAAATAAACAGCCTTATTGGTATTGCTGAAAAAAAATTATCAGCCATATCAAATTTGGATTATTCAAAGAATGATTGGAAGCCCAAAATTATCAGCTATCAAATAAGACAAAGAACACTTGACAAAAAACATTGACAAGTATTACAAAAATTCAAGTTATTATCAAACCCAAACAGGGATAGATTTGATGACAAAAGCCCAATATTTACTTCAGCAAGAAATTTATAGACTGTGAATTGATGGAAGAAGAATATTGGTATATGAAACTGGAAACATCCAGAATAATAGAGATGAAGAATCTATGCAACTATTAAAAAAGATAGTTGAAATGGAGATTAAAGATTTTCCATATCATATAATAGAAGAAATAAAAAACACATGGGAGAATTGGAGTTCACCAAGACTTTCACTAAATTCAGTACATCTAGATGAGAGAGAATATCAAATAAATCTAGATAAAATTCAAGAAGGATAAAGCCAAAACAGGCAGCCACGTGAAAAAATAAAGTCTAAGAAAAACAAATACTCAAGTATGGACAAAAGAAGGCAACTTGAAGAAAATGACATCCAGATGTAAACAAAAAAGATTGTAACGTGGAATCAACCATCAAATTAATGATGTGAAAAGACAATACAACATGAAAGTAACCATGTTAATAATGAGACAGGATCTTTATTAAAAAACTGTGCGGAATTCAAAGAAAATTAAATAGAGTTTTAGAATTCTCTTGTAATAGAAAAGGAAGAAGCCAAAAGAAGGCATGGAAAAATAGTTTAGACATCTTTCTTTTTCTTTTCATTTACTATCCTCTCCTTATAAAAACTTTTCATTCACTTCTATTTTTATAATAAAATCTATTGTCTTCCGCATTCACCTTTCAACCCTAAAATTTTTTACTATACATATTTTACTATTTCTTTAACAGTAGTGAAAACTTCATCTAGATTTTCAGTTATCCTAAGCTTCTTGAGAATTTGTCTAGCAACATTGGTACAAATCCAGCAACAACATACAACATATCCTAACAAAACCATTTGTTCATGTCCCTAGTGAGAACTTAGAAGTTTGGGATAATTTCAGGAGGTTCTAATGTTCTACCTAAATAAAAATCATGTCACATCTTACCCTAAGCCCACCACCGTCCTCAATAAACTTTTATCAGTTTCCCAGAGACTATAGGAAGCTGAATATGCAGCCAAGAGACAATGCTCAAACAGTAACTGAGAGTGACAGTCTTACCCAGAAGTATGAACATCGAATCTTCAAGAATCAAATGTTTGTGCCCGCTTCCCATTAAAATAGAAAATGTTACCGGACACTTGTCAACCTAAACCTCTTTTCGAAAATGCCATTAAAATTTAACTTTACGTGTCCCAAAGAACCACCAGACAGTGGACACGTTCAGATGCGAAATACCCATGAAATTCAGATAGACTAAGGGACTCCATTTTTTTTTACTCAAAATCAAACAAGAGTGTGGCGTCAACTCATTGGCTCTATCTCTGAAGCCCGCTTTAACCCTGGCTTTGTCCTAACGCTACGATCCAAAGTTGGCATTGTCAAACATTTACTTTAAGACCCAAAACGTGGCTTCCCCGCATTGTACGACGATATGAAGTTGTTCCCAAACGAAAAGACTTTCGAACTGGGAACAACCTTTCAATAAATTAAAGATGGGGACTACTTAGATATTCATATTCTTCAATTTTTTTAGACAAGCATGAGATTCATTTGTTATTAAATTTACTAATTTATGTCATGTCTAATGGCAGGACAATACGTGTTCTAATCATCATTATCATAATCCATATTTGGGTGTGAAAATAACTATTTTTTTGTTTGTTTATTTGTTCTTCTTTTTTCTTTAATAGCAGAAACAAATTTTACAGAAACTTTTTTATGTTTTAGGAACCTAGATCCCATATCATGAAATGGAGAGACCCCATGCAAGTCCCCCATAGCCAATCACGTTACGACATGTCACTTCTCGAGACAAATGGCCAATCCATGTCATTTGAGAGAGAAATCCACAAGGGTGTCCAACAGGTTCCCGATAAAGCATCAACAAGAGGTATTTTCCCCATCAAAACCGGCTTCAGATCAAGTTCAGGCCCACCCCTCGGATACCCTCTCCACCACTTATAGGCACATCGTTTCCGGATCATATATTATGTTTATATACACCCTAGCTCTCCTCCATCTTAGTTTGCTTCACACTCTCTGCCCTGTAATAATATACCATACCATGTTGGCAAATAAAGAGCAGCTCCACACTGCGGCGGTGAAGATGGAACTTGGTTTATCAGGTTTAGATCACCTTGATATGCGCCACCACCCTATTACAAATATTAAATCCAGCAATAGGAACAAGAGAAGATTCAGTGATGAACAAATCAGGTCACTTGAAGTCATGTTCGAGTCGGACTCGAGACCAGAGTCACTGATAAAACAGCAGCTAGCTAATGAGCTTGGACTACAGCCTCGACAGATTGCCATCTGGTTCCAGAATAGGAGAGCTAGATCAAAAGCTAAGCAAATTGAGCGAGATTACAACGTTTTGAAAGAGAGCTATGATGCTCTTTCTTCTAGCTATGAATCCTTGAAACGAGAAAATCAATCCTTACGTATCCAGGTATTAATTTCCACTATCATTCACTATGTAGAATTGAGTTTGAAAGGCCTTAAATTGTGAGTTCTAATACTAGTTAGTGTGTCCCAACAGCTGCAAAAACTGAAGGGTCAGCTTGAAATGGAACATGAAAACCAACAACACTATGGACCAAACAGTGGTAATGCCAAACCCGAGAATGGGAGTACTATACTCGACACAAACGAGAAGGTTACCATCCTATTGGAAGGATATGACCGTTTGCTTCCATGCGATGACAATAGCAGAAATGTCGAGAGCAAGGATGGAGATAGGGTGGCTCTGGACATGATAGAAGCAACCAATGGTTCCTTGAATTCATCAGAAAAATGGTGCAGCTTCGAGTCCAATTGTTTCCTAGACGAGTCAAGTTGTAGTTCAAACTGGTGGGAGTACTGGTGATGTTGAATGAGATTCAAAAGCCCACCAACCGAATTGCATCTGAAATTTTGATCCTCTACATATACATCTACACATACATACATATATATATCATCGTGTGACTATAAACCAATGATGCATGCACTTCGTGTTCTCTTTCCATTTCCTATTCGGACATTCCCAGTTCTGAGAGCTAAGACTGAATTCAAAATACAGAAAATCATAAGCTATGGTAATGGGATTTATATTAAGTCATTTCACAAAGTTGGCTATAGATGAGGGGAAAATGAGAACCAGTACAATAATTTTCACTGCATCAGCCAAAGTATACAGAGAATGCTCAAATGTTCTCACCATTAATATTAGAAAGAGTGCGCACTAAATTGTCAAATTCTTAATACAAGCCAGAAATGTCGTTACATCAGAATGTATTGAGCAAATCTCGTACATACAGAAACCTATATAGATGAAAAAGGGCGGAAAAAAGAACACCAAATACAACTATCTAAAGCTCAGTTTTGACTTTTACATCTCCATTTTGTAAAATACTTTGTGATTGTGCGAGCCGCTTATATTCCTGCATTGTTAAAACAGCTTTTACATAATCAGTGATAACAAAAAAAAAAAAACAGAGATTAGAGAATGACAAATTAGATTTGATTTTCAAGGGAACTGCAGAATCGTAGGCATAAGCTTAACAGACGCAATTTCAATGATTTAGTCTACTATTGATTCAACATGCACACATTTGAAATACTGGATTCAACATTTCGGCTTTAAAGTAACTTATTCACATGAATCTAAGCTTTTGTGATTAAAGCATGCTCTTAATGCAATAATTATAAGATGTGCAGTTCAGATATCATAAAAACATATATACTCAATGCTTCTTCAGCTCTTACAAATTCAGTAAGGAATAGTTGAATGTATTTTCCATTTTATCAAGCACCAAGTGGAGTTTTGTATGAAAATGGGGAAAATATAACATATGAAATGGATGCAAAGAAAGTCTTGGACAGAAAAACAATTTTTTAGAATGCCTTCATTTCACTCATTATCTAGTCTTAAAAACTGCGCTGTCTTTATGTGAATAATATGATGACAGAAGCAAAAAGACCGCACCAGGTAAGGAGAAATAAGCCCAGACATTTTCAAAATGCAGGCGAGACAACATTTTCAAAATGCAGGCGAGACAACATCCATCCAAGTACAAAATCAAAGAGGAGGGTAACAAGAGGTTAAAATGAGAGTGGACTAGCGTTGATGGAAAAGAAAAAGGCTAGGTGAAGAGGCAATCAATAAGTAGATTTTCCACATAAGAACCAAAATCCAATGATTAAACATTTCAGATAACATATCATATCATCAGTCAAGGCAATTAGGAGAACTGATTACTACTTCTCATGGATAACACAAAAATGAACACATATTCATAACATTTAGAAATACATAACTATTAAATTAACTCACAGCAGCAGCACTCGCGCGTATCTCCCTGTAGGATTCAACTTCATCAGGAAATGCCTGTTCAAGCTCTTCGAGAAGATGTTTCCGTAAACCCTATAAAATAAAACAGTAGAGTAAATACAGATCAATTTGTGCTCAATAAAATGCAATTATAACAAAATACCCTACAAAAGGAATTGAGAATTACCTTGAAAGCATCGGTTTTGCCTTTAGTAACCTGATTTTTTGCAATACAACCGTTTAAAACATCTCTCGTAAATTCATCAGGGTTCTTCCCATCATCAATCAAACTAACCCAAAAAGGAACAAATTACTACTAAGAGCTAAACAAAACAAGCAATATTAGGCATAAAACAAAGATAATATTAATAACAACAAAAGGAAACCCAACCCACTTAAGAACTTCGATCGGCACTTGAATATTACACTTTTCAGATAACTTTGCCATGTTATCGAGCTCCGTAACTAATGAATTACTGCAAAAAATGAAAAAAAAACTGACGAGATCAGCAATGCGGGAAAAAAGCTAACGAAAATCTTGTAAAATAAATAGATAGGGATTTGAATAAAAAAAATTACAGGCGCTGAAGGAGAGGGAGCTGGGAAGCGGCATTGAAAGAAGAGACGGTGAGATATAGTTGATGAAGAAGGCCTAAAGTTTTCTGGATGGAGTTGATTACTTGATTCAGATTCTGCTTAGGATCATCATTAGGGGTTGCGTTTGCCGTCTCAGTAGTTTGAGTGCTTACCAACCCGTTTCCACCGCTCCCACTCGTCCCTAACGTTGAAGCTTGCGACGAATCCATTTTCTATAGACTCGTAATTTCTTCCTCCTCTCCTATGATTGATTCAATGGGATTAAAATTAAGAGAAGCGAGAGTAATAATTAAATAAAACTGACCGGTAGTTAAAACCCTAAAGAAACAGAAACAGAGAAGTGGGAATTGAAATCCGCCACAAACCCTAGAAATCTGCGCAAAGGCCAATGAATTTGGGGAACAAAATGTTGACTCGGATTTTCTAGTGTGTTTTGGGAATTTTGCTTTGGGTTTGATTTCGATTTTTATTATCTGGAATTCGTAATTAATGTCATATATGCCCAATATAAAGGCCCAAACCTAAATTGAATGAAATTTGGGCTCGAATTGTTTGGGTCAGGAAAATATCCATAGAATGCCCAATTTCAGTCCATGGAGCCTTATAAAGAACTCAGCTCGCCATTTGACAACAGAATAAAAATACTGATATATTTGAATACAATTTCTATCACTATTTACAACCACAACAATGTGAATTCATGATAATACGGCTTGAGCTTTAACTCGATTGGTATCAGTATTAATTCGTCATTAATTTTATATTTTTTACCTATATTATCTGTACATAACGATGGTTAAAGTTTTTGTCAAACACCCATCTGATATGAGTTTAAACCGTATGACCTCCATCCCCTATCCTAATATAAAACAGAATGGAATTTGCCACCAACTTAGTAAAATATTATTGTATTCAATGAAGCATAAATTCAATCTCAAGTAACATGGGGCCTATTTGATTAATTAAAAATTTAATTGTTTATAAAATCTTTTTGATATATTACTTAAACTGAAATACCGGGTATATTTAGATTGTTTGATAAAGAATAAAATAAAATAGTTGAATGCTAAATAGATCCCTATCTATTTATTTTCTACACTTGTTTGTAGAAAAAATCTTACCTAATAGCTTTCTTTTATAGTTATAAAACACATTTTAAAAAATAAATTAATAAAAATATTAATTTTCAATTAATTTGTTTTTTCAACATTTTTATCATTAAAAAAAAAAACTCACCTGATGATACTAAAGTTGTTCTAAGAGCACTCCTTACAAAAGATCACATTGAATTTACTAATAATTGATTTATTTTTCCTTATAAAGTATCTTTTCGAAAAAACAACACTTTCAGATATTGATTATTATCTCCAAAGTGAACAATACCTCATCATTGGCGCAGTAACACATAATGTTTGGTGATTGTTTTATCTTTTCCAAATTGTCTGCTAATTATTTTCTTGCATGTTATCATATATATACAAAAATGAATCTAATCACAAGAGAGTAACGTGATCTTCTAGTCTTTTCCTTATCGAACAAGTCTAACTCTGCACAGCATATATAGGCTATACCTGATAAAATCTTGCAAGCACAAAGATGCGCCATTTCACTTTATGTAAATGAATCACCAAATATAGAGAACCTATCCTCCTGCCTTTAATGGAGATGGAAAATGGAGATGGAAAATGACTGAAATGAAATCGAAGTACAGTCCCAATTCAGGCTATTCCCATTTCTCCTCACATCTATTTTTTCTAGAAATTTTAGAATATTACCATCTAGGGTAATCAAATTCACATAAATAAAAAATTAAAATAAATTTCAATGGGTTAATATAAAAATTGTCGAGATATTTGTAGAATATTCAAAACTATCATTAATTTAGAAAAAAACAAACAGACAATTTAGTCTTTGGTTTAGTGTTAATAATACTTATAACATAAGTTCTTATATAAATTCATGGTCCCATTACCCTTATTTCTTTAAACATCTATAAAAATTCATAATCCCCACTTAAGTGATGTGAAATTATTAACAAAATACTTCAACTAAATTTAGTACCTACAAACTAAAGACAAAAGCTAAATTTTGTACAATAATAAATACTAAAAACAAATATTTTCGAACTAGTTGGTGTTGATATTCAACCATATAGATCATTTTAGAGGCACATCATAAAAAGAAAGTAAGACTAATTTTGCGTTGTCGAAAGTTGGAAGTTCGTGACAAAATTGTACGAATGATGGTGATTCCAGGAATAGACAAATACTTGACTGCAGACACGAGCCAACAATCCTTGCATCAACGGAGAGGGAAGGAAAGCGTTGTTAACATGATGGTATCATAAAAGTTGTAACACTTTCAATCAACCTTAAGAACAGATAGGAAGAAGAATAAGGTGATGATGTGAAACCTATAGCGAACCTACTCATCAATTGGTTCAAATGTCAATTTAGCAAAACAAAAAAAGTTGCCTGTTAAAAGCTATGTCTGAATAAAGCATCTTTAATATTTTTTTCACCAGCTGTACAGTTCCTTGCTGATAAATATAAGTCCCCCCCCCCTCTAATAAAGCTGGTTGTTGATGATGATCTGGGCCACTAGATTAACAAAGAAATGGGTTCTAATATTCTGTTTCATTCAAGGAACATATGCTTCATCACGTGCACTTTATTAGATTCATTTATTCAAAACCATTTCTATTAGCTGATCTCATTGTCAAGCCTTTATCCCACTTGCAAATTATGTTTTTCTTTTTGCTTAGGTCTTAATCAACTTGTAGTATATATATATTACATAAAATGATATAAAGCAGAGTGCGAGCTTTTGATGCAAGATTTGTATGTGTATATATATAAATTCTGGTGCAAAGATAAAACAAATCTTGATGAAAGGACCAGCTGTGTTTGCTTTAGAAGATGTGAGATTGGTTAGAAATGGATTTTGCCAACGTATTATACATATGCAAAGCACAATAAAGCTGAGAAGGAATCGATCCATCAAATAATACTATGAGAGGTCCCTCCCTCCTTGGGTTTTATTTTATTTTTTTTAATGTGTACAGCTCAATTCCTTTCTTTTCTCTTCATCGAATGACAGTCGAAGATGTCATTATCAGTACCTAATCCCCAAACATGCGAAATATTTATGCAGTGGATAAAATCTCAGCTAACTAAGCTAATCATACAAACAAACATCGTACGTATCTATATATATATATTAGAAATTAATAAACAAAACTGGGGTGTTTCACAATTTATCTACATACCCTCCCTTGCAAGTAAAAAATCATTTAAGCTTTAGTTGGTGGTAGTAGTATTGATGGAGCCCCTAGGACCTGGAATCGATCCCACAGCCGATGCTTAAGCAGTGCGGTTATGTCTAACAAGAGTATATTCAATTTTTGTATAATACTATCAATCAAGTATGAATACCAAGGTAAAAAGTTGATGGAATTCCAAATCCAAATCAAGAAAAAAAGAGAAACAAATCTGATATGATTCACAAAACCTAAATCAACTTGGCTAATAATCATTAATTTCGGGGATTTTAGAATTGTGGGAAATTTTAATGGTCCTTCAAATTAGTGATATACTACCTTATTTGCTGAACAACAGCAACTTGTTTGTCACTAAACAATTAAAATATTAATATCAGATGATAGCGAAATACTGGAGATTGGGGTGTTCTGTTGAGGATTGTAACCCTTTTGAGCTTTCAAGTTGAACATAATTAAAGCACTAATCTTTAATCTGGGGGTATCAAATCTTCCCACGGGGGAAAGAATAAATTAAAGCCTTAATTCTTTTTTCCTTCAGCTTCCATTTCTATATTTCATTAATCAGACTCAATTTCAAAAAGTTAGAAAATGATCAAAGACTAATTCAAAAAAAAAATTTTAAGTCACTAAACTGCTAAATTCGTTGTTGCATGACATTCTCTATTCACACTACCTGCATCAATAAAAAACTCAGCACAAATCTGTGAAACAAAATCCAAACAACTTTCTCCTCCGATCTTCAACATTGACCGTCAGATCGACTTGGATCTAAGGAATGTTTTTCTACTCATCAATGGATACTAATCCATTGATACCAATTGTCAAATCATCGCTAGGAGCTCACTAGTTGGATTTAAAAAACTTAAAAGCTCAGTCATTTAAATGAAAACTTTTAAATAGTTCAATAATCATTTTGTAATTTTTTGAAGTTGAGTGACTAAAATGTCAACTTAATAATAATTTAGTTACCTTGGGTGTAGTTTACCCTTCTTTAAATTAGATATCCTTTTCACTACTGATAGTGCTGGTTTGATATGATAATATAGAAACCTCCACACCAGTTGTTCACTCAATCATGGTCCTAGATTTAGATTTTACACCGTACGTGTGGCACCCAACATCGTTAGTTGCTAATTATTATCTAATCCTAGATTAAAAACAATCTTCTTAACTCAAAAAGAATAATATGAAAAAGTTGCTGTTGTTGATGATGCATCAGCAGTTTCAAGCAAAATGGAAGAGCCTCTTAGAGCATCTTAAAGGACAGTGAAGTGAACTGTGATACAACATATATAAAAGATTCATGGTTGGATTAATTTAAACCTTCCATTGATTTTTTTTCTTCTATTTTCGAATGGAATCCAATCAGTCTTCTCCATAAACCCTTTTTGTTTCTCAAGTGGGAAAGATTAATGTAGCCCACTAATTTAGAGAAGATTGACTGCATATCACTTAACCTTAATATCTATAAAAATGTAAATATGATGATGATGATGATGATGATGATGATAAATCCCAGGGCTTGAAAGAAAGATAAACGAATCCATGGATGTTGATGAAAGCAGCCCTTAAACCACAAGAACCATTGAGCAAATATGTTATGTATTCGATTCTCTGGAGCCACTCTCATGTTTATAAATGCTAATAAAAAGAGTTTGTGGCTATTCCACCTAAACAGCTCTACAAATCTATACTCATCAACAGATTAAGAACCAGGATATTTTGATTCTTTTGAATGAAGCACTTAAATATGTTCCAATTGTGCTGCATACATCACCAAAGAAATTGATTTTTTTTTTAAAATTTCTTCCATGATATAGCCATTTACAAGCTTTTGATAGCTGCCTGCAAGGTGGGTACTGCAACAAGCTTTGAGGGTTAAAAATCATTGGCAATTAAGATAAATATATATATGGCAATTTATTTCTTGTTTAACTAAACCTCTAAAGCTTAGAAGGCGTGATCTTGGCGCACTACCAGCAAAAATATTAATGTTGGCCTACGAACCATCACCACCTTTGGCTTTGCCCGTGGGATCGAATGCTTAAGTGCAAGACACGTAGACAAGAGCTTGCTATGACATCATTTTTATTTTCCGAAAAGGAGGGGATATATCCATTCATCGACGGGAGAACAATCCAATATTACGAGTTATTAACATCATTTTTATACATCAATTAAGATGAATCTCTCAAAAGTTACCTACAAACTGTATATAAAACAATTTGTTGTTTACAAATACGCTGCATTCAAAATAAATTTTTCTTAGTACGTGCTCTTAATTCATACAAAAAGAAAATAATAAAGTCTCCGATATATAAATGTTTTTTTTTACTTGGAATCCGATTATACACCCAAAATTCCACTTTATTTTTTTAATAAAATACTAATCTTAATAGAAATCGATATAAAAATATAACTAATAAATAAAATAGTATAAAAATAATGCATAAGTGCATGTTTGCAATTGAAAGAGGAGAATGATGAAAAACTCATACTCTCAACATTATAAAAATTCAGAAACAAATTAAAAATGCACCATATTGATCAAACCACAAAAATTTGCATCCTAACCCCGCCATCATCAAACCCACTAGATGATGAACTTTGGTCAACTAAAAAATCACTGTTAATAATCGCATTGCATCAATGTTGCATTAAAGATCAAGTCTCAGATGGCTTATCCTCCTCTTCATCATCTTGGATTCCAATTTCATGAACATCATCACTGTGCTCTATCATGATAAAGCTTTCCAAGAACATAACTTGAAATGAAAAACTAAAACCATCACTACTTTTAGGGGAAATATGGGGGACAAAACAAAAACCACAATAATACAAACAAAAACTATGATAATGTTGATTGAAATTAAAAACAAAATAAAAATTATAAAATATCTTTTAAGAAGTCGTGACTAGCAACCAGTTCAAGGGCCAACGCAAGCTGAGATTTGGCTTGAAAAATCTGAGAGACTAGGGCTTTTCCTCCTCAATTAAAATTCTATAGAAATCGGATCTTTTTAAACAAGATAAGTCTATTAGACTTTAAGCTTTTCAAATAGTTTTCTTCCTTATTAATATTTAACATGATCCAATCCAATTAAATAAGAAATTGTAATAAATAAAATAAAAAATTTAATTAAAATATGTGAACAAACATCCAATTTCACAATAAATTACAAGCAATTATATTTATAAGCCTAATAAACAATCTAAACCATGGAATAGATTTTGAATATGAACCAAACAATGGAAAGAGAGCGTAGTTATGTGGATTGAGATAGAAGAATGCAATTGTAAATAAAGCAAGATCGTTATTTATCTACCATGTAGTGCTGGTTATAGGTTTAACACGGGTTTGGATGGGTGGTGTATTTATTTGTGATTAGTGTAAAAATAGCGATGGCAGTAAGATTAGATATTATAATGTAAAGCAAGAAATAAATTAAATGTACCTCATCATATCGCACCATCCATCTAAATTCAACTTTAATCTAGTTTTTATATATATACAAAATAAAGTTTGTGAAATTTAAGAAAGAAGAATTTGATAGTCTTTAAGAATCTAAGCAACAAAGTAAAAGCATTAAAAGAGCAAATATTTAAATCGTACTTAAGTAAAAAGAAAAGAAAAAGCATTTTGACAAGACCAGAATATGTACAAGCATTTCCTTGAAAAAAAATAATAAAAGAACATTAATGGGGATAATTGGCTCTCCATCGTAGGGATTTTGTCTGTCTAGGGATTGGACCATTAAAATAATATACTAGAGGAAATATTAAACATGTTTTTGTGTTAAAACTCACAATAAACAGCTTCAAATTTGACCAGCTGGGGCCAAGGTGAAAGGAGAAATGACTAGGACGAATCCGTGGATGTATTTGTCTTTTATGTTGTCCTTTGTTCCAATATGACAACAATGTCCCTTGCTGTTTGGGTGGGAGGGTGGGGTTGTCCTATTTCCTAAACCCGTCCTATGTACCATATCGCTTGTTATTAGTTTCATCTTTTTTAAATAAAAATTTTAGATTTGAATTTTATAAATTAAAATATTAACATCGACAGAGTTTTATTTTTATTTAAAATTTTAGTTTGACTTTATTTTAAATTTAACTAAGTGGAAAAAAAA
This sequence comes from Gossypium hirsutum, assembly GCF_007990345.1. Lineage (NCBI taxonomy): Eukaryota > Viridiplantae > Streptophyta > Magnoliopsida > Malvales > Malvaceae > Gossypium > Gossypium hirsutum. Next base: position 59,768,725 of record NC_053448.1, on the reverse strand, counting down.
AAACAGAAAATTGATGTTAAGTATTAAATAAAAAAAGTAGACTCTAAAGTACAAAAAGCCCTTAAAAAAGAAAATTTAATTAAACCTTTTCTGTTAATAAAAAAATTAAGTAAGCTGATTTTAATTTATATTTTTTATTTTTTATTATTTCTAATAATTCTTATTAAAAATATAAAATTAATTATAAGCCTGTCAAATGTCGTCGTGTGTTTGATTTGTGAATTAATTTTAACGGTAAATATAAAAGCATTAATAGAGGAAGCTAATATTTTTTTAATTAACTATAAGAACTTAATTAAATTTTATTAACGAAAATTGCTTAATTAGTTTTTTTTTTCATTTTCTCTTAATGGTGTTTTTTTTTTCACCTAAAAGCCAAATATTTTAAAAGAGAAAAAAGGCTCCCACTAACTCCAAACCCTATAGGGGACCTTAGTCCTTAGACGCGTGGAGTGATGAAAAGAAGCTTTGTATAGGGGAAAAAGGCAAAGCACAGGAAGGGAAATCGAGAATGCATGGGACACATAGCGTTCGGACAAGGTGGGTCCAACTGGGCAATTGCAACTAGCTGAACTGAATAGACACGATAGCTACGGGTAATATCAATTAGATTCGGTCGAGTATTTTAGATTTTTCCAGCTATGTATTATAATTTGGTTTGGCTTTGATTCTCAATTATTCATATTAATCTTTTATTTTGAATCTTTATATTTATTTTAGTAAAATAATATTTGTTTTATAATTTTTAAAAATTATTTAATAAAATATAAAAAATCCATAAATATTTTTTTAAAATAGTAATATTCTGAGTAAATAAAAAATAATTAATTACTTTTATATGGTATTTTTAAAAAAATATTTTTATACATAACTTTTAAGTTATTTTCACTATTTTGAATATAAATGATTTATTTTTACATCATAAAAATTAAAATTATTTATAAATTAAAGAAATACATTTGCTTTGAGTAACGATGATTTTTCAACTTACATTTCATAAATTGTTCAAACACGTTAGTTTGGGTTAGTTTTTATTTTTTTTATTTTTTTTCTTGCTCAGCTCTACCAATAGCATCGAAATAAAGGGTTAAAAAATCTTGGTTAAAACCTGCTATTAGTCATTGTACTATGCATAAGCTGTAAATTTAATCATCATACTTTACTTTGATCAAATTTAGTCATAGTACTTTTTGAATTGGTCAATTTTACTTCTTATACTTTTTGAATTTTGAAATTTTAGTCCTAACTCAAACAATAACAATCAAATATGGTTGATTAAATTTTGTTACACTATGAGTAATGTTGTAGATTTACTTCATGTTCTTAGTCCCTACAGTTTTTTAATTTTAAAATTTAATGCAAATGACAATAGTTAAATCCACTAATCAATAATGTAATAATTAAAGTTAGATAAATTTTCAATAGAGTTTTCAAAGCTATTACTTACTTATCTTTCTATAAATTATAAACCATATTCATATTAATCATTGCACTTTTTTTTTATCCCTAATTATCTTATTAGTGAAGCCTTAAACATGTAGGATATAAAGAAATAATAAAGAGATGCACCAAAGTGCAATGATAGAACAGAGTGGCACCGAAGTGCAATATTAGAACAGAATGACACTGAAGTGCTTTAACAAAACAGAGTGGCACCGAAGTGCATTAACAGTACAAAAAGCGCTCTAAATGTTTCGTAATGGCATGCCATCTATATCCTACTAGTTCATGTCTTATCTACATGGGGCAATATAACATAATCGACTCCACTTTTACAATTCAAAACAAAACTCACATACTTTTGAATTCTTTTCAATTTAGTCATTGTTATAAAAAATCAATAAACATTATAGTAATATTCCTTTGGCACATAAAATATATAACACACTAAGTCATAATATTTCATATCTACTATCAAAGTATTGTTACATTTCACCTGTCACTTTTACACATTTGCAATTTAGTCCTTAATTTCATAAAATTTAATATTCATTGACATGTCATTTTAATCTCACATAGCCTTGAAACTTACTACCATAAACACTTCATTAAAATTCTCCATTAATAATTTATTACACATATCAAATTTTGGTCGCTTTGCTATTTAGTATTATTTGCATAAATTTCACTTCACTTACTTTACAATCTTTTCGATTTAGTCCCTACTAGCATATATTTTCATTAATTATCATCCTCTCACTTAGTATTCACTTCACTTATATATATCACTACACTTGGATATGTTATTTCAAAATCTTAGTACACTTATCCACTTTTCTATATTTTACAATTTGGTCCTTTTCAATATGAAATTCAAGTATCACTAGAAATTCACTTAAATATCAATTTGTAATGAATTCACTAACGCTTAACATTCACATAAGTTTTTTGTCATAATATTTTATTTCACAGTTAAACTTTTGTACACTTTTCAATTTAGTCTTTTTTACTATAATTTCTCTACACTTAGTTTATTCACTTTGTTGTTGAAGTTAATTTCATAAATTCACTTCTTTCTACAAGAATTTCATAATAAATATTAACATTTCCCTATACATATGTGTAGAACACTAATATAACAATTAGAATATAATTCACACATAAATTCTAATTTGGTATGGTAAGATTCTTGGTGTACTTACCTTTTACTAGAATTTCACTATTTTTACTTTAATTCTCTCCCTTCTTCACTTTTGACATCACCTTCACTTTGTTTCCAACTCTTTTATCATTTCTTCTCTTTTTCTACTTCATGAGCACGTCAAATTCATCACCAAAACTCACACTAAAATCACTTTCTCATGTCACCATGAATTCTATGAGAAATACTTGAATTTCTTACATTGTTCGCTTGATATCAAGCCTTAGCTTGATTTTCTCTCTTCTCCAATTTGATATTCATGTTCACCATAGTATTCTTATCATTTTTCCCTCTTGGTGGCTGTGGAAATTCTTTTGATTTATAGGTGAAAATGATGAATTTTGATGGAAAAGACCAAATTGCAAAGAAAATAAAACATTCTGTTCATAAAAAATGGTAGACGACAAGGCTAAGAAAGATGGAGAAGTTTCCATAACCTTTTCTTTTTATTTCTTAACATTTAATTAATTAGTAAAACATCTAAAACAAAGTAATCTTAAAATAATCTTAACCAATCAAAATCTAACACCAATATTCATAATTATCCTAACTGGGAAAATAATATTTTACCCCTCAACATTCTCTACAATTCCTTTATTGAATTATCACTTAATTTGGTAAAATTGTGGTTTAGTCATCATATTTCTCCATTTATTCAATTTAGTCAATGCTTACTAGTTTATTTTACACTTTGGTCCTTTACACCTTTAAAATATTTTCATGTTTGGTCCTTCAAATTTTTTGAATTTGAACTTTAACCACTAGACTTTTACTTAATTTTATTTTGGCCTCATCACTTTCACATCTTTACAATTTACTCAATACATCGGATTTATTTCTCTCAATACATGAGCTTTTCAATTTCTTTTGACATGCAACTTTCTTCTCTACTAACACTAATAATTCCTATTTTATTTCCTTCGAAAATTTTAACACGTCATCACATATTAGCACTATTCTTGACTGAGGAGTATTAGGGATGTTTCATCGCATGTATCATTATCTGTAGGGAATGACTTAGAAATTAAAATAATTTATTTGGATTATTATTTAATTGATTGTAATTAAATAGTTGAAGTTTGAAGTGAGAATTAAATTAATTAGTCATCATGGATTTATTAAATGGGGCAATTAAATATATTTCCTCATAGATAATGCGGTAAAGTTGCTATGACATTAATAAAATTAGAATTAGGTTGAGAAAATAAATTTAATTAGATAAATTAATTAATTTAAATAAATAAATAATATTTTAGAAAATAGAAAAATAGCTATTGTGTTGGATAAATTATAAGTGTTGATTAAAAGTCCAAATGACACATATACATGTACTCAATACATGTGACTGGCCTGGGAGCCCGTCTCATTACATGAGGGGTGGGAACTATGGGATGACCTAAAAAGAAGACCTTGCACATTATTGAGTGTTGTTACTTTGCCAAAAAATAGTGGTAACTTATTTACAGGAATAAATTCTTTTTTTTTTTGTAAAGTTTAAAGTTTTTTGGTTCTCATAGAGAGAAATTAACTTTCTCACTTGAATTTAATTAAAGTTTTTCATTTTGCGCATTTGGTTCGTGTTGTTTGAACCCACACTCAAAGCAATTCGTTGTTCGAGGATAGCAGAAAAGATCGTTTGGTTGAAAGCTGGGAACCGACTTAGATTGCCTCAGTCAAAGCACAAGTAACAATTTGTTTAATGATTTATTACCATAAATACCATAAGACACAATTTTAAGACAAAAAAAATTAAACTTCCATTGTGAAATGTTGTACATTGTTTTGTAAACCAATTTTTCCAACAGTTTGAATCTAAACTTGATAAATAAATAAAAAACAACATTACCATGTCATTGGTTATTTTACATGTTAGATACAAGTTGTCAACGCAACAATTATAAATATGTTTAAATTTTGATCACATATTTTAAATATGTTCAATGTCATATTGAACTAGAACTTTGATCTTCTTCTTTTTTTTTCCGCTTTATTACTAAATTGGCCCTTGAATTATACTTCAATTTGTAGACTAGCCTTGAAGTTTATTATTATTATTAAAAGTAATATAGTCAGCCCTCTCTATAATAGCCTTGTTTGTCTAATAAAATTTTGAATGTTATAGAGAGGTGGTTGTTATACTCCTATAACAACATTTGAGATTTAGATCATATTTATTTTTTTTAAAATTTAAATTAAAAAATATATAATATATTAATGACTTCTACACTAAGGCCGTGTTTGGTGTTAAAAAAAATTAAATCCATTGAAATTTAATATTTTCAATGATTTAATTTTTTTACCAAGCCAAGATAAAAACAATTAAGTAGAATATTTTCTATTAAAAAGTAGAATATTTTCAATTACTTCAATTTTATTTTATTTATTTTAATATTATATTATTCTATAAAAAATTACATTTAAAAATTTAACTTTTGCTTAAAATAAAGTGAAATGTTTAAAAATTAAGGATAAAATGTAGAATATATATTTTATAATTTAAAATATATATTTACTAAACAAACTAATTTATCAAACAAATTTTGTAACTTGTATTCAATATTTAATTTTTCAACACATATGTTTTCAGTTTACCAAACAACACCTAAATCAGTAAAAAGTCTTTTCAATTCGTATGTTTTTTCAGCTCCAAGTTTTCATTCTAAATTTTTATATTCTCATTCAACAAGATTTGAAGTTCAACGCTTAATTTCCTTTCATCCTTTTAAGTCACGGAAAGAAATCACATCCACTCTACAATAATTACGAATCATATTTATTAAAATAAATTTTTGAAGTGATCGACTAAGTGTCAATCGAAAGTAGTCATCTTTATTATCCTTACGATAACTTGAAACTTTTTGAGCATTGAATAATATTAACATTTTGGATATATGCAAGCTCAATTTTGAAGTCCAATCCATTTAAAGCGTCTTTCTTTAAATATTGGATTGTGAAGAACGGATGAATATCATATTAAAATTATTATTAAAGAGTAAATCTCATATTACATTAGTATTTATTAATATAATGTAATTTGCTATTTTTTAGCTAAAGAGTTGAATTATAATTAATGTATTTTGAAAACTTTTATATAAGATTTGATACGTAAAAAGTATTTTATTGTTGATCGTGTAACATATTTTTTCAAAACGGGAATGTTTTGACATGCAAAAAAAAACAAGAAAGAAATGTATTGCTTTCCCTGATTAATGCCACTTAACAGGTTACTATGCTGAAATAAAACGGGAAGTGTAACACCCTTAACCCACATCAGTCACCGAAATAGGGTTTCAGAGCATTACCGATCAAACAGGCATAATTTCAAACATTTCATATTATATAATATTCAAGTCTAATTTGTAAACATGCCAAATTCAAACTATTTTGCCTATTTCATGTTCATTTAAACATTAACTTAACATGCCATAATATGACCTTAACATAAACACATATTTATATGTATATAAACAACCAATATTAACTTATAATCTTATTTACAATCATTCCACAAAATGATTAATAGTTAGACACCCTAGGTACATGCCAACCCATTTCAAAAGGATAAACATCACCACATTTGAGATCGGGATTGTTGTTGGATGTTGATTCAACGATCAAAATTAAGTACCTAACCTGTGCACGAAAAACAAACTGTACGCTGAGTAAAACTCAGTGGTATTTCTATAATCCGAATATTTAAAAATAAAAAAATATAATATGTATAATAAAATGTTAAGCACAATTGAACATTTAAAACCATACAATACTAAATTTCTCATCACTTGCTATAGAAATAGCTTTTCACAATTTTAATCACATTTCATTTATGCAGTTGTTTTATCCATACCATATTCAATTCACTATTCCACTTCATTTCTCATATCATTCCATTTCAATATCAATTATAAGACTTTATTATTCATTTACCCCTATTAACATGACTCGGACTCGAACGGATACACGGATCCAACCAAAACACACCAGTTTGGCACCTAGTGCCTCATCGGATAATTCGAAGTAATAATTTGACACCCAGTGTCTCATCGACTTAAAGTCGAAGAAATCCCTGAACTCTTCCAATCCTATGGCATTCCATCTATATCCAACTCAACTCCATACAGTTAATAGGGTTCTAATTCACTTTTCAAATACAACCAATATTCATTTCAATACAAATAATCAATATGTTCAATATATATATACCAATTCAATCAATATAAATTCAATAAATTCATCACATACTAAATCAATCTATTTCAATTGCAAAACATAGTAATTCTCCAACCAACAATTACTATATACATTAAACTAAATAATAACAATTAAAAACTAACTTCGGATTATAAAAATACAAACCAGAAATTTCGAGCTATTCCTTGTCAACTTTATCTTATCCCTTTTTAGACAAGGGTTCCGGTACGACGTTAGTTACGGAATTAAAACAATTAAAAAATCATCAATACAACACAATTCAATCTCATAATTAATAATTCAATTTTTATTCCATATTTATCTAAATTTCAATTTAGTCCCTAAATCGAGATTTTTTTACATTTGATTCTATATTTTCCTTCAAATTCTACTTTAAACTAAAATTAACTCCCTAATTTCACTTAAATCCCTAAAATTTGAATTTTTTATAATTTAGTCTCTATTACACAAAATTTACAATTTATTCTACAATTCAATCATTTTTCATTTCTAACTTAAAAATCTATCAATTTAATCCCTAATACTAAAATTATTCAACATAAACATCACTTAAAAAAACTTAATAATTTCTAAAATTTTGATATGGTTCAGGTAGTATTTAATACCAGGATTCCAAAAACATAAAAATTACAAGTAAAGGGACTAAATTGACTAACCAATTTGAGCTTTAAACCTTGAAACCCTAATTATCCTTTTTCACCTTTTCTTTCCTTTTTCTCTTCTGTTTCTGGTCTTTCTTTTTCTATTCTTTTTCTTTTATTTAATTATAATAATATAATAATATATATTATAATATTATAATATTATGATATTATATTTTAACTTTAAATATTTATAATATATATACACTTATCCCGCCTCAATTATGACCATTGGCATAATTGCTCCTTTGGTCCCTTTAATTTTTCTTTAATCTATAATTCAATTTTCACCCTTTATACAATTTAGTTCTTTTACCTAATTACTCTTAATTCATGCAATTTCACCTAACCAAAACTTAATTAACTACACAAATAGCTTTGTAAATATTTATGCCAATGGTCATTACAGAAATCCTTTTTCTAACTGGTATAATAACACATTTAGTCCTTAATACAAACATATTCTATCATTTTGACCTTAATTCTAAATAATTTAATAAATTTAACCCTTCACATTTACAAATTCTATCAATTTGATCCTCAAATTTCCTAACCAAAGCTTTCAACTTTTAAAATAAAGGCATTCCACATCTATTAATTGTTTATATTTTTAACAAGTTAGTGTTAGAAATTAACTAAACGTCATTAAAAATAATAGGAAATAGAAATCTTAAAATGTAATATATAATAAAATTATATAAATATTTTAATATTTGTAAAAAAAATTCATATTGACTAGCATAATTTTAGTTTTTAATTAATTTGGTAAATAATTTGACACTAAATCAGATTATTAATGATACGTATTGCTTATTGTGGATTTAAAAATTAAAAAAATAATTAAAAATTAATAGAACACATAATAATCTCTTAATCAATTTATAAAATTAAAAAAATCATTATCAATGTAAAAAAGGAAATTCAATTAATTATTTCACATTTTTTTATGGAAAATTTAAATGTTCATAATTTTTTTCTTATATAATTATTTATCGAACAATTGGATTTTTCAAAGCCTTATTTTTAACTTTGGATTTACTTTTCAAGTCCGAGTACTATTTCTATGCACATTGAAGGAAATATCATACAGTTAACAATAAGAGTAAATCTAAAGTATTTTTTAAAACGTTTTTCCATTTTATTTAGCCAAAATTTATCAACCAAAAGGTTATAAAATATTATATTTATAAGAAAATTAATGAAAAAAAAAGGAAATAAAGTTTCAAAATAAACTCATTGGTATCAAGAATTGGCTCGGAAACCGGCTTATTAGTTGAGAGAAATTTTTTTCTTTTTTGGGTTTTACAAATTTATAGATATGTAATGCTTCTATTTTAAAAGCTAAAAGCTAAAAGCTTTTGTTAGGAAGTTTGAGAATCAAATTGATATAATTTGTAAATGTGAATGGTTAAATTTATTGAATTATTTAGAACTAGGATCAAATTGATAGAATATGTAAGTGTTGAGGACTAAATGTGTTAATATACCAGTTAGGATTATCAATTTAACGGAGATGACCAAAATAAAAACGAATTCAAACGTTAATATATAAATTGAAAATTTTTAAAATTGAGTGACGGAGGGTTTTAATAAATGATAAAAGAAAAAAAGAAAAAGAAATGATTTGAAATTGAGCAGTGAAGTAGTGGTATGATTGGCATTTGGTATTTTATAAAATTTTTAAATTAGTGCAACTTGGTTAATGGCTATGGCCCTATTGGCCTATATTGTTCAATGAGCGTGGGCATGAACTCCGCGAATCTTAATTTCCGTTATGGTAGTGGCGGCGCATCCTGATTTTAACTTTTGATTTTGTTTATTTCCGTTATAAATGCTTATAATATAACGCCCTCTTTAACCGTTACTTTTATGTGAATGCTACGTACAACTATAACGATACGTAATTACTTTTTAGATGAATTAATTATAAATAAATAAATCCGATGATAAAAAATTTATAAAATTATTTTGGGAAATAAAATGAATTATTTTATTATATTAAAAGAATCAATTATTTATGTACGTATAAACATTTCATAATACTTCAAATCTCTATATAAGCCAAACACCCCATTTCTTGGTTTAACCCAAAAACGGAAACCATTACTGATTAGAAACAAACATCCAACAATATTTTCCTTCTCCATGGAAACACACTCTGATTGCTTCTGGGTTTTGTTTCTTGCATCCAAATGCAAATCTTTTTCCACCCAAAATTCGATTTTGCTTCTTCTTTTTCTGTGCATGGCTTGGTTTGCCATCACCTTGTGCTTCTGGTTTTACCCTGGAGGCCCTGCTTGGGGTAAGTATAATTGGCTGACCAAGCGAGCTGCCTCAAAACCCAAAAACACCATTCCAGGACCACGAGGGTTTCCAATTGTTGGAAGCATGAATCTCATGGTTAACCTGGCTCACCGTAAGCTTTCAACTGCAGCTAACTGTTTTGGTGCTAGGCGGCTCATGGCGTTTAGCTTGGGTGATACTCGGGTTATCATTACATGCAACCCTGATGTAGCCAAAGAGATCCTTAACAGTTCTGTTTTCGCTGATCGTCCAGTGAAAGAGTCTGCTTATAGTTTAATGTTCAACAGAGCGATTGGTTTCGCTCCTTATGGGGTTTACTGGCGAACACTGAGAAGAATCGCTGCTACGCATCTGTTCTGCCCTAAACAAATTAGCTCCACCGAGGCACAGAGGTTGGATATCGCTTCTCAAATGGTGTCTATAATTGCATGTCGTCGTGGGGAGTTCACCATACGCAATATGCTCAAGAAAGCTTCTCTTAACAACATGATGTGCTCGGTCTTCGGCACTAAATATCAACTGGGATCGTCAAATACTGAAACCGAAGAGCTCGGCCAACTCGTCGAAGAAGGTTACGACCTACTCGGAAATCTCAATTGGTCCGATCATCTTCCATGGCTTGCTTGTTTAGACATTCAAAATATCCGGCTTCGATGCTCGGAACTTGTCCCCAGAGTGAACAAGTTCGTGAACAAAATCATTCAGGAACATAAACTCAAAACAGGAACAAGAACCCCAGATTTTGTCGACGTTTTACTTTCTCTCAATGGACCTGATAGACTCTCTGACAACGATATGATTGCTGTTCTTTGGGTAAGTAAGCAAATCTTTTCATTTTAATATGCATGTTATTGTTTTCTTTTGCATGAAGTAAAGAATCAAAGGTGGAATCTTGATAATGATTTGGAGGATCAATTTGTTGATTAGATTCCTAAAATATACTATAAAATTTCTTAGCTTTTGCAAGGACTTGTTAGCACAACCAAACGTACCAATGTTCCCTTCGATTAATTACAAAAAGTTGATTGCTTTTCCTTTTTCTAATCATGCTATAGGAGATGATATTTAGAGGAACCGATACTGTGGCGGTTTTAATAGAGTGGATACTAGCGAGAATGGTGCTTCACCCTGAAATCCAATCAAGGGTCCAGGCCGAACTTGATCAAGTCGTTGGGAAATCATGGGCGTTGCTGGAATCAGACATTCAATCGATGGTTTACCTGCCGGCGGTGGTGAAGGAGGTCCTCAGGCTACACCCGCCTGGTCCACTTCTATCGTGGGCCCGTTTAGCAATCACAGACACTACTGTCGATGGATATCACGTGCCTGCTGGGACAACAGCCATGGTTAACATGTGGGCCATCACTAAGGACCCAGATTTTTGGGTGGACCCACTTAAGTTCAAGCCAGAGAGATTCGTATCCAAGGAGAGTGCTGATGTGGAGTTCTCGGTGTTGGGGTCTGACCTCAGGCTATCCCCATTCGGGTCTGGCCGTAGGAGCTGCCCTGGAAAGACACTGGGTTTAGCCACTGTTACCTTTTGGGTCGGCACCTTATTGCATGAGTTCAAGTGGGAGGCATCAGATGATAATCCAGTTGATCTCAGTGAAGTCCTTAAGCTCTCCTGTGAAATGGCTAACCCACTCAAGGTCAAAGTGCAACCTAGGCGCAGATAAAATAATCATGAAAATGGAGTCAAATCACCTCAAAATCTCAGCAAACGCCATTATCCTAAATTAGCCACCTGTTAGTTATGCTGGACTTTAAAAATATATGTAAAAATAGCAGTGTTTTGTCTCTACAAATCCCAATGCCTCCCCCTCCCCCCCCGTGTTTTGATCTCTTAACCTACAGTATTGCTCGCTCCTTATGTAGATAACTATTCTAGCAATAAGCTAGCTAGTGCTAGCAGTTTGTAAATTGTAACTATTTGACTGCAATTTGGTTTTGATATTTTTGCCAGCTTATAAAATTTCATTATATGAAATAATATATATATGTATAGCAGTGGGCTATGAATTTTGATGCAGACATCACGATTTCACTGTATGGTTTTCTTGTTGCAATTCAATTTCTGTACAGAACACTTTCATTTTAAACCGTCTATGGGAACTCCAAGTAGAAGAGAAAGTGGACAATATGTGCATTTCAAGATGCAAGTATAATAATAAATGGCGACAAATCAATGTAAAAAACGGACATTATTTTTTAAAAATTTGTACTTCTGTACTGTAGGCTGCCAATAATAAAGAAAATTATCACTCCATAATTAAAAAAGTTTTTAAGCTTGTCCAGCTCAATCACAACGATGATATTCATTGCAATTGATTGCGAATAATTATCGAAAATGTGTCTGTTACGAAGAATTTTTCATAAAAAAAATATAAAAAGAAATGGCAAGAGTCGAGAAGAAGCTAGAGAAGATTTCCTTTTCACTTTGGGGAAAAAGGGGGCAGGGTCTTTTATGCAACTACCGAACAATTGCTATCATTTTAAATGAGAAATGACGTTGCCTTTTTGTCTGAGAGGGTTCTTTCATCATCTAAACATGGGGTTGGGGAACATTGCCGATGCTCTCTACCCCTTGAATAAGGTTTATCGCATATGAGCCAACTAGTGGATGGAACGTGAAATGCACATGGATCGAAAGGCACTATTGGTACTTTGCCAGAAAAAGTAGTTTCACATTAAACATATTTTGTCTACTGTCCGCCCCCAGACATTGATTGTGATCCTCCCTGTCTGTTACGTTAACACCCATTTCTTGTCAAGTCCTAATCCACTTGTTTCAAACCCTAAACCTACCTCGATTAAGGGGTAAGCTTCAGTTGGGGTCTTTCTCCGGCATTTTCCCTATGTGATAAAAAAAAGGAAACTTCGATGCATAAGAGTCCTGTCTTGCAAGAAGAATAGTAGGTTGGATTGAGTGGGTTAAAACCATATTAAAAATACATATAGTTATGGCTAATATATTTTTAAAAAAAACTTATAAATTAACATGCTTTGTTCAAGTAAACCATTATACTTTTTTTTATTCATAAAAATCGAAAGTTAATATACGATTCAACCTTTAAATTATATATCATGATATTGAAAACAATCTAAAGACGAGAAAGAGAAGAGTATGAAAGATGAAATTATTGATTTACATTGGCTTTAATGGATTTATAATTTACAACCCAAGTGACATTTAGGTTCTATACATTCATTAATTATAATCAAGTAATAAATATGTAACTCTTTGATCTGCTATATTCACGCATTCTTGTCAAATGACTATTAAATATTTTCTAATTTCACCCTTTCTAGTCATATCAATTAAATACAAACTTAATAACCACACATTATTTGACATACTCCCCTTAAGTAATATTCTTTGACTCTCAAATCTTTTTTGAATAGTTGGAGTCTTGTTTTTGAAAGTGTTTTGGTGAAAATATCTATTAGTTGCTCCTGTGAAGGACATAGCACTAGTTGGATCTCTCTTGCTTCTATTATTTCTCGAATGACATGATGTTTAATGTTGATGTATCTGGTTTGGATATGATAAATTGAATTCTTTGACATAGCAATGGTTGGCTTATTGTCAAATGAAGTTGAAAATATTCCTTTTACTTCTTTTCAGTGTCTTCCGTAATTCTTCTCAACTACTTGTGTCGCTAATCTAACTGCTAGTTACTCTGTTTTTGCAAATGATTGGGGCATTATGTGTTGCTTCATTGAACACTAAGAAATCATATTAATTTCAAGAGAAGACACATAACCTAAAGTGCTCCTCATATCATGATTACATACGATTCAATCACTATCACAATATCCTTTTAATTTTAATGTTGAATATTTGTCAAATAGGATCTTGTACTTTATGGTGCCCATCACATACCTTAACACTATTTTTGCTACTCTAAGATGGAAATAAATAGGTTTACTAATGAATCTTGAAAGTAAACTAGTTGCAAATATCATATCAAGCCTTCTAGTTGTTAGATAAAACAAACTTTCAATCAAGCTTTTATACATGTTTGCATCTACCATTTTTCAATATTGAAAGTAAACTAGCTACAAACATCAAATCGACTTCGTAACTGTTAGAAAAAAAAATCCAATCAAGCTTCTATATAGGTTTGCATCTACCATTTTTCCATCATCCTTTTTTCTTCTAATCATTCACCACCAATGAAGTATCAACATATTTGCAACCAAGCATATATAAAACTTCTTCAAGATATTTTCAACATATTTCTTTTAACATATAAAAACACCGTGATTATCTTGATAAATTTAAAAACCAAGAAGATGGTGTAACAATCTAAAATCACTCATCAAATATTTTTTGTCATCGCTAAAGCTCATTCATTCATTATTACCAAAATAAACCAACTTTCAACATAAAGTGCAACAAGAAGAATATAAACTATTCCTTGATACTTAACATAAAAACTAGGCTCACTTTTGCTTCTTTGGAATCCTTGCTCAATGAAATAGTTGTCAATCTCAGTGTACCATGCTCTTGATATAGAGCTTTCTTCCATTTGTACACCTTATCTTCTTGGCCTTTAATCACGAAACTTTGAAGTTGTTGCTCTTACATCATTTCTTTTAATCCTTCAATTAAAAATGTTGATTCCACAATAAGTTGGTATACATTCTGATACGAGCCAAGGAGGTGACACTCAATGGGTTGTTTTTCCTAGTGGTCCAATTACTCGAAGCAAGGCACGACAATTAAAATTAAAGATGAATGCTTTTGTCCAAGACTTTGTTGCTACAAATTTAATTCATCATGTTCGTGACATTGACAAATACGAGAATGCAATTCACTGGACCAATCTTGGAATAGTGAAAGCCCATAAATTGGTGGATTAATCTTTTATGTATATTATTATTATTATTATTTACTTAATTCTCATTGGTTGGGACACATCATTTATGAGTTAAGTAATTTTATTGGTTAGGTTATTATTTATTTATTTTCTTAGATAATTTTAAAGAGTTTTATTAGGATTCAATTACTCTTTAAAGAGTTTTTATTAGGATTCAATTACTCTTGAAAGAGTTTTATTAGAATTCAATTACTCTTGTAATTTGCCTATAAATAGGCTTGTTTTCTACACATTGAAGGGGGAATAAAAAAGAAGAGTATTTGTTTTCTTTCAAATTTGTGTGAGGCAAATTTTTTGGGAGTAGAGTGATTCTTCTCTTGCTATTTAGTTTGGAGTTTGTTACTTTCGAGGGTATTTCGGAGTTGCAAATATTCAAATTTCTTTCCTGTTCATCGGTGTTTCTAGAGGTTCTTCTTCTAGGGGTTTCGTAGGGAGCCGCTCAATCATTGGCGTTTTTGGTTACAAGTTAACCAAGGGTTCCATAGGGCAAATCTATCCTTTTCATTATTTATTTATTTATTATTATTTTAACTAATTTTATTTATTCTCGTTTTATTTCTAATTTGTGTTTCTCTTGTGTCTAGATCCGGGATTCCGCATCAGTTGGTATCAGTTTCAGGCCATTCGGTGTTATTTTCGAAGCTAAAATCAAATCCGAAACGAGTCAAAATACCAAAAATACTTTTCATCGGTTTCATCGATTTAAAAAAAAAGTTTGTGTTTATTCTCCTCTTATTCTTTAAATAAAAGCAAAAAAAAAGCAAAAAAGCGCAAAAAAGAGAGAGTAAAAAACGCAAAAAAAGCAAAAAAAAAGCAAAAAAAAGCGCAAAAAAGAGAGTAAAAAGCGCAAAAAAAAAGCAAAAAGCAAAAAAAACGCAAAAAAAAAGTTGCCTACCTTTCATACGTAGGTTTCTTCTTTTCCTATTATTGTTATTATTTTTATTTTATTTTTTCCTAAAATTGAATTTTTTTCCCTTCTTTCTTGACTCAAATATAATTAAAGCTTCAATTTTTGAAAATCTTAACACACCAAACGTTTCCGATTTTTTGTTTTCCTTTAAATTGGGTAGAGTTTTCTTAAGTTTTCTTCTTATTAAAGCTTTTCTTTGACTTTAGAGTTAGGGATCGTTGCAGGTCTACGTTTTTTTTCTCTTACGCTTTCTAACACATTGTTTCTTCTTGTGTTAGCAGATATTAAAGGCACGCACAATTCCTTCATCCGTGTAGCCTCCATTACAAATTGCATCGTCAAGTTTATTGGCCTCTTAAAGCAATTAGGATCTTCATTGTTTCTTTGAAGTTTGCACCTCCATTATTTGATCTTGATTAGTAACCCTCTCCAAACATATTTACAAGTTTTGAATCATTCAGAGAGTTATTCTTTTAAGAGCTAACGAGTGAGGTTATTATTATTATTTTCTTGTTCCTGTTTGTGTGATTTTTTCACAGATACCATGCCGATCACTAAATCCCAAACTAGTAAAAATGAAGAGGATGAGCAAAAAAGAGATAACGATCCTTTGGTCGAGTTGTTACAAAAAGAGATGAAAAAGTTACAAACTCAAGTCGAACATCGCATGACCCAGATAATACAAGAGCAAAGGGAGTATCTTGATACAAAACTTACAACTCAAGAGAGATACATTGCCGATAATTACAAGAAGTTGAACGAAGCCTTTATAAGCCGATCAAATTCGCGCGATCGAACTTTTAAACGAATGGAGGACCATGTTTTTGATGATGACTTTGAGTCCGAGTATGTACCTAGAGAAAGGGTGGAACGAAACAATGACACCCCCAAACCAAAATTTCCTTCTTTCTCAGGGAAGAATGATCCTGATGCTTACCTTGATTGGGAGGAAAAGATGGAAGCAGTCTTTGCTTGTTACAATTACTCTGATGAGAAAAAGGTAACATACGCTGTCGCTGAGTTCATTAATTATGCACTAACATGGTGGAATCAATTATGTAAAAGTAGGATTCTTTATAGAGAGCAACCTGTTACTACTTGGGTTGAAATGAAGTGCATCTTACGAAAACGGTTTGTTCCACCATACTATTATCGAGAACTCCATCAAAGACTCCAACATCTTGTTCAAGGAGATAGATCTGTGGATGATTACTACAAAGAGATGGAAACTATTCAGATTAGAGCCAATCTTGTTGAAGAGGCTGAGGTGACTATGGCTAGATTCCTTGTTGGCCTAAAGCCTGAGATTGCAAATCGAGTTGAGTTACAACACTACATGGATGTTGAAGAGATGCTTCAAACCGCACTCACCATTGAAAAGCAATTACGAAAGCATGGGACACCGAGGGGTGCTAGTTCAGTTTCTAATCCTGCTTGGAGAGGAAATTGGCAAAAACAAGATGATAGATTGTGGAATGGGAGAGATGCACGGTTCAAGCCAAATGAGCCTAAAACTTACTCCAAAGATAGAGGTATGCCTAATTCATTTAAAGGTTCTACTTCTACTAATCAAGCTCCATCTTCTTCTTCTACTTCTCCTAGTACCATTAAGCAGCCAAAAGATATTACCTGCTTCAAATGCCAAGGAAGGGGTCACTATGCTCGAGAATGCCCTAATAAAAAGTCATTGGTGATTCAAGAAGATGGCGAGGTTGATTTTGAGTCTGATAACGAAGATGAGATGCCTCCTTTAGAAGATGCTGATGATGTGCATTCTCATGATGAGTATGAAGAATACTTGGAGTATGGTGAGAAAGTACTTGTTGCTCGAAGGGCTTTAAATGTCCAGTTTAAAGAGGAAGGGCGTGAATAAAGAGATAACATTTTCCACACGAGATGTTTGATTGGTGGACAACCTAGTTCATTGATCATCGATAATGGAAGTTGCACCAATGTGGTGAGTTCTTCGTTTGTTAAGAAACTTGGCCTACCTTGTGTGAAGCATCCAAGGCCATACCGCTTGCAATGGCTGAATGATAGTGGGGAAGTAAAAGTATCTAAACAATGCTTAGTTTCATTTTCCATTGGTAGATACTTTGATAAAGTTTTGTGTGATGTTGTTCCAATGCAAGCTGGGCACATATTACTTGGACGGCCATGGCAGTTTGATCGACGAGTAAATCATGATGGTTTCCTTAACCAATATACTTTTGTATTCCTTGGAAAGAAGTTTACTTTGGCTCCACTTCCTCCTCAAGAAGTCTACAATGATCAACTCAAACTTGCTAGTGAGATGGGTAAGGGAAGTGAGGTAAAATCATTGAAAAATGCTAAGAGTAAAGAGGCCCTTAGTGTTAAAAGTCAACTTAAAGGCCCAACATTGGTGAGTGATTGCACACACAAGTCACGAGATGAGAAAGTGAGTTTATTCGCTAGGTTTCGAGATATCAAATTTGCTCCTTGTACAAAACAAACATTTGTAATTATTAGGTTTAGGGAAAACTTCGTTTTGACTAACCCTAATACACATTTGCCTAGTTGTTTTGTTGATCTTTTGCAGATTTTAAGGATGTATTTCCTTCTAAGAGAAAGAATAAACTTGATGCACGAGGAGATGGACGATTCCAAGTACTCGAGAAAATAAATGACAATGCTTATCGCATTGATCTTCCTGGTGAGTATAGTGTTAGTGCTACTTTCAATGTTTCTGATCTTTCTCCTTTTGAATTTGATGCAGGTTCAGATTCGAGGACGAATCTTCTTGAAGAGGGGGAGAATGATACGAGCCAAGGAGGTGACACTCAAGGGGTTGTTTTTCCTAGTGGTCCAATTACTCGAAGCAAGGCACGACAATTAAAATTAAAGATGAATGCTTTTGTCCAAGACTTTGTTGCTACAAATTTAATTCATCATGTTCGTGACATTGACAAATACGAGAATGCAATTCACTGGACCAATCTTGGAATAGTGAAAGCCCATAAATTGTTGGATTAATCTTTTATGTATATTATTATTATTTACTTAATTCTCATTGGTTGGGACACATCATTTATGAGTTAAGTAATTTTATTGGTTAGGTTATTATTTATTTATTTTCTTAGATAATTTTAAAGAGTTTTATTAGGATTCAGTTACTCTTTAAAGAGTTTTTATTAGGATTCAATTACTCTTGAAAGAGTTTTATTAGGATTCAATTACTCTTGTAATTTGCCTATAAATAGGCTTGTTTTCTACACATTGAAGGGGGAATAAAAAAGAAGAGTATTTGTTTTCTTTCAAATTTGTGTGAGGCAAATTTTTTGGGAGTAGAGTGATTCTTCTCTTGCTATTTAGTTTGGAGTTTGTTACTTTCGAGGGTATTTCGGAGTTGCAAATATTCAAATTTCTTTCCCGTTCATCGGTGTTTCTAGAGGTTCTTCTTCTAGGGGTTTCGTAGGGAGCCGCTCAATCATTGGCGTTTTTGGTTACAAGTTAACCAAGGGTTCCATAGGGCAAATCTATCATTTTCATTATTTATTTATTTATTATTATTTTAACTAATTTTATTTATTCTCGTTTTATTTCTAATTTGTGTTTCTCTTGTGTCTAGATCCGGGATTCCGCATCACATTCCAACCTTTTGATGTTGCCAATGTGATATTTGCTCTAATTCTGTTCAAGCAAGCAACTAGAGCAAAAGTCTTATGATAGTCAATACCATCCTATTTTGCATAGCGTTTTACCATTAATCAAACTTTTTTTTGGATCGAACCATTTGGATTGTGCTTTACCATGTACACCTATTTCAAGTTAATAGCTTCTTTTTCATTCGGCTTTTTATCCAACACCCATGTCTTGTTGTTTTCAAATCTTTATAATTCTACTATACAATAATTGCATCTAGCATAAACATCACTTAAACTCCTCATTTTTCTTGGAATGGGGCTAGATGATGAAGAGTTAAAACTTGGTGGAGACGAATAACTTGCTAAAGATGGAGAATTTGGTGTAGAATAAATCGGTTGCCTTCTCATCAAATCAAACATCTTGACTAGTGATCATCTTATTAGTCTTCAAGTTGTAATGTTAATCTGTCACAAATTAATGTGTCAAATTAGGCTCTTCCGATGTACTTAAGGAGCTTTTTCTCAAGCAGAATAGCGTCTTTTATATAGTTTTTTTGTTACTTTAGATTTTTAGTTAATATGTGAAAATGTCTCGTTTTTGCTCATTTTGTGACCCAAATTGGCCAATAGTGTCATTGGGAGGCCTAATGTGTGATTGAGAGGTGTAAGGACATGTTGGAGGTAAAAAAAAGAGTGAGAACGGCACCAAGGGAAAGGGTATCGCGATATCCACACCTTGGAATCGTGATATTTCCAATAGTATGGAAAAGAGAAAACTCCCTTTAATGGTATTGCAGTATCCTCTTTGAGTATCGCAATATCCACCCTTCAAAGGCGACACCAAGGCTCGACACTGCCCGAGGTGTCGCAATATCCACTTCTGGATATCACGACACCGCCTTCGTCAGGGGACAAACTTGGACAAAAAGGATGGTCTTTGTCTAGTCGATCCATCAATCACCTAAGGCCCGTGTAGAGGTATTTTTGGCAACAAAAAAACATCAGATGAAAGCGTAAAATAGCCAAAATTGGATGAGGAGGAGAGAGGCACACTTTAGCTTAGTTTTAGGTTTAATTTTCTCTTAGTTTTCGACACTTTTTCTAGGGTTTTCATTTTTTTCTTCTTCTTCCTTAGTTTAGAGTTTATTTTTCTGCATTTACTTCTTGATGTCCTTAGTGTTAGTTAAATTAGTTATCACTGTAACTAAGGTTTATTTACACTTTTAGTTCATATACCTTGGTTTCAAGACACTTTAAGCTTTAGTTTAATGTATTTCGATTTTTTTTACTTTAAATCTATTAAAGCTTTATTGCTTTAGATTTTCTTATTAAATGTTGTTAGTTTCATGTTATTTAAGTTTTCTTCTATAAAAATATCAACTTTAATATTTTTCTTAAGTTTTACTTTCATGGATGTATTATTTTGCATCTCCATATTCATTTCTTTTAGTTTTAGCATGAGTAGCTAAACCTCAAAGGGGGTTGGTAGATGGACTGAAATATTTTGACAAAGGACTAAATCAAATAGACCTAAAAACTTAGGAAGTGACACCCCTAAGGGAATATCAAGGCAAGTGGGACTAAAAGGTAATATTGCCGCGTATCCGTCCATTAGTTCCGGATTAACCAGTGAGATCGAAAGATAAATTGGAGCTAATTCGTCTAAGTAGGTAAAATTGAGATCAGAAGATAAAACCGAGTCACTTTGTAAGTCCATTGTTCGAGGATCGATGAACCATATCGAAATCAACCAACCACCATTAGTTATTTATTGAATATTCCTTTAGTTTTATATTCTTTGCAATTTAGTTATTAGACTAGCATATTTAATTTTCTTGCAATCTTTTCTTGATATGAACTGCCGTACTATGAGATCGTATTAGTAGCCACTTAGCCTCTATAGTGTATGCTAGCTATCGCTCAACTGTCATCTCCCTTAGGTTAGATCCTTAGAATACTCTAGTGTTTCATTGTAACATTATAAATATTACAACTGATCTGTACGCTTGCAATAAAACCAGGATTTAAAAATTGTTTTATAAATTCATTGTTTTATCGCACATGTGCGATGCCGAGTCAAAAGTCTATATCCCTTTGATAAGAACTTATGCGTTAAAATAATGATGACTTTAAAGTATTAGAATTTATGCGTAAACTAATTTAATTATCCTATTAAAGTATAATTATTATGACTAATTAATTTAATTCTCACTTTGGATTCAATTATTTAATTCCATACAATTAAATAAACCTTGAATAAGTTAAATTTGTTTCCAAGTCATCTCAAGAAAATGCATTTATTGCAAATAGTAATTGATGCAATCTATTTCTCATTCAGTGTTGTGATACATTCATTCAATCAATTCTTATTATACAATCCATATAAAGTAGTGTTGAGCTAGCGGAGGGACCAATAAAACATATATAAATAGGGCTTACATAATTTGTAACTAAGTTCCAACTCTTCCCTATTAATTACAAATTATTTAATTATGAAGTCAATCCACTAAAAGGACAATGGTTGATCTCCGTATTATATACCATTATGAAATGCGTTATATATGCTTTTGTCCAATAACCTTATCATATGTTTGTTGCCCTCGTAGGATATCATTCGCATCTTTAGGTTAAATTTGTCACCTAATACAATCCATTTTATCTCATGGTTACGATTATATGTTTCGTGATGAAAATTATTATTACTTACAAACAGTAATGATTAGTGATTTGTACTAGACAAAAGACTCGTGACCACATTTCATTTTCACAATCATATAATGCCATTAAAAGGAAATCATTTACTATTTGCTCGAGTTATGAATTCCACTATTATGAGTGAAACCATGCTATATATAAGTCATGTACCCAGTATACCAGCTTTCGTCTCATTACCATGAAAGCTTAGGTTTTCAACGTATCAAAGTACATTAGTTTTGTACACATGGTCAGACATTTGCTTTTGGATTGATATAAATCACACCATAAACGTCACAAGTGAATAAATCCATACATAACTAGAATAAATTCAACTTGGGTCTAGTCCAATGTATTATTAGTCTTGACAACCATATTTGTTTCTTTATTTCTAGGAGTAAACTACTCCGATAGCAATGACAAACCATATTCTCAATTGGACTTATAAACAACATAATAGTCTCCTATCTATTTTGAATCAATAGCTCAATTTGATTCTTGTGGACTATGGGCTATTTAGATTACTTACTAATATAAGTTGTCTTTCTTGCATTATAATTTGTTCTTATAATGCAACTTAGCATTACTTAAACATTATGAAGTTCAAAAAACTCCAAAGAAATTCTAACAAATGTCATACCCATTTTGAAGAAAAGCCACCTTCCAATTTAGTTTAATCAAGAAGAGGAAGCCAAAAGCCATTTCTAAAGAAAGCCTCATTTCAATCCAATACAACTGAAGAAAAGAGATCTAAACTCGTTTTCAAGTTCAAGCCTTGACAACCCTTGAAGCAGACATTATTGATTCAAGAGCAAGTCGCAACGACACTTGAAGCAAAACATATCTTTCCAAGATCAAAGTCTAGACGACCTTTGGTTCAAAGCTCACTCAAAGAGAAGAATCAATACAATTTTCTTTGTAATCAAGAAATCTAGAGAGTTGACTCTTTTCAAAGTTATGAACATAAATTGACTCCAATTTTTCAAGTCAATGTTAGACTCATAATTTATGTGTACACCTTAAGTAATCAAAGAGTTAATATTCGCTTACACATTTTGCTTTTTATGCAAAACCCATTGAAGACAAACATAAAAAAGATATAATTAAATAATCATATAAAAATTTATTTTTTAATTAATTCAAAAATTACATATAGAATTACGAAATGATAGCACTAGGAGCACAAATCCAAAGAAAAAGGACCAAACAGTGATGGCTTCAATAGCTTTGGCAATGGCAGGGTTTTAGTCTTGAAGAGAAGGAAAATTTTATGGGCTTAGTCGGAAAAGTAAAAGGGAAAAACTTAAAAAGAATAAATAAGGAAAGAAAGGTGACCTATGGGTCTTTGGAACTTCACAAATTTATGATATTTTTCAATTTCATCTTCCAAAATAATGTGCCATATGTCTTATTTCGACTAGCCAAGCAGTGCCACGTCAGCTTTTGTAATGGTGTAGGATAAAGTGTTGAATGGGGCATGAAACTATAAATACCTGAGTTTTCTTTTTACCAGTGTGGGATGAAGTATAGCTCAAGAGCTAAATTGTATGCTAGCCTTTCATTTTAACCGAAAGTATAAATACTTTTTTTGGAAGGTCCTAATACCCAATGTTACAAACAATGCTCTTGAGTTATTAAACTATCAATATTCATTTTTCATTAAAAAACTTATTAATATTCATTTATTTATATATTCTTATAAGATATTTGTCACATTAAAATCTAATTTTATTTTTTATTCGATTTTATGAGTCCAAAATTTCAAATAATTATAAATCGAATATAAAATCGAGATAAACAATATACAATAAAGATGAATCAGTTGTTAAATAGAATGAAGGTGAAAAAAAGTGTTCTAACAATTTTTTAACAATAGTTTGTCTGAGGTTGTCATGTGGCGGCAGTTTTTAACTTGGTTCATGATATTGAAAAGGCTTCTATGAAGGGAAGATCCAAGCTACATATAGGGGATGATAATGGTTAAATATAAAGATAAACTCTGACTGGAGTACGTAGATATCAAGTTGAGTGATTATTGTTTTGTTTTTTTTTTTACATACTACAAATTAAGAAAGGGATGATAATTAACATTAACATTAAGTTTAATAACATTTTGTTAATACAAAAACATTTGAATTATTTCTTAATAATAAATTCTTATATGAGCAAGCCCCCAAATGTAAATTTGATATCGAAGTGCATGCCCAAACAATTATCTTTATTCTCAACGTTTGTTCTCACAATTACAGACAACAAATCTATTTAGCAAATTCTTACGGGACACACACTCATTTATAATGGACACATGCTGGTGTCTCTACTATAAGGGCCATTCCCATGCATGAAAATCTTTTGATTGATTTGATTCGTCGTCATTCCACTACACCTAAGCTTGGTTGTGGCTGTAAAATGAGACCCTAGTACACATGTATCCAACCATGATTTATGTGGGGTAGGGTTGTAGTCGTACGTACAAATATATATACACATGTAAAAATTATTGTTAATGTACCTAAAGAGAGATACCCATTTAAAAGAAAAAAAAAACATAGTGACAAAATGAACACTATTGAGCTGAATAATGTCGAATGCTTCCATATGTATGGCTCATACTTCGCTGTCTTTTTTCACACGGATTGTCCTTCTTAATAAGTCCCATCATTCGCCCTCTTGTTTTATTTTTATTTTTTTTGGCTCACACCATGTTCATTCGATAATATTTTTCTTAAAATAATTATATTAACTCTGTATTAAACAATAACAAAACTTTGTTTATGAAATATAATTACTATTATTATGAGTTTTTTTCTTTAAAGTCTCCATTTGTTTGAATTATGTCATACCGTCCACTTTGA
This sequence comes from Gossypium hirsutum, assembly GCF_007990345.1. Lineage (NCBI taxonomy): Eukaryota > Viridiplantae > Streptophyta > Magnoliopsida > Malvales > Malvaceae > Gossypium > Gossypium hirsutum. The sequence continues at coordinate 59,743,980 of NC_053448.1, read as the reverse complement.
TATTATTATGAATGATGATGAAAAGAGAGTATGTTGTTATAAAAGCCTAGATGCTCGCGTCCTTGTTTCGCAAACTAATTATTATTTTTACTACCTATTTTGGAAGAATTTAAAGCTATGGTCTGCCATTTGATTATCACCATCATATATATATATATATTGTTCGTTCGTTGATCAATAAGTGATTAATTGAATGCAATTTTTTTTATGCATATACCTTATATTTTAAACCATTCATTCAATATATAAATATTAAACATTTTTTTATTAGAGTTGTGTAACTTGAATTCTTGTTATATAAATACAATGACAAAACAATGGATCTTTGTAGGGTTTAAGCCCGAGTGTCGAAACTCCTCTTATATTAGAACTACACTTCTTTTATTTGATATTATTAGAATAATATTTTCAACATTTAAATAGATGTAGTCGAAATTCCTCTTGTATCATTCAGTTTTCAACATTAGTGAATTTCTCCTCCTCTACTCGTGATTTTTTCTCGAAAGGGTTTTCACGTAAAATTTGTGTATTTTATTTTCTTTTCCTTTTACTTTACAATCGTTCTATATTACCATTATCGGTATTAATTTTAACATTTTTTTATAAACCCAATCAACTCCAAATCCTGTTTGAGCCAGACATCCATAAAAATATTATATTAGGATTTACCCATGAAGAACATGGTGATACTCAAGTTGAAAGGCACGACGTCCATAAGAATGAAACGATGATTAAACAAATTATACAAACAGTGCAATAAAGAGCATTAACCTAGAAAATTTTCAGGGTTTGTGGGTAATCATGCGCACTGAAAAAGCCATAGCCAACCGACTAAGGTTTAAATGGAGCATTCAACACAAGCTTTTTTGCTGAATAATGATTAATGATGTAAAATCCTGGGAATAGTGATGCACTTTATTAGTAGAAAATTTGATGGACGTCGCTTTCAACTTAATTCTAATGATTATTTCTTAATTAACCAAAAAATATCGGTGTTGGTGCTATAGCCGGCAGGGCTATTTGTTGGGATAAAAGTAGGGTTTATGATGTTATAGGTTCCAAAATTATATATAAGCCCTAATTAGCTACCTACTCAAAAAACTTTTTAGGTCTATAATTAGAGTGTGGAAAGTGTTTTGTGTGAGTAAATTTGTAGTCAATTTTACAGGCAATTAGCATTTGAAAGATGGAGGATTGTTAATGGTGATCACTTTAGAAATTATTATCCTTAAATCATGATGGAGAAACACTTTATATACGTAAGTATAAATTTATACGACATGATTTTATTAATGCTAATTTTCAAAGTAACAATATCATTGTTCTTAATTTAGTCATTAATTTGAGCATTAAATATGAAGTTCAGATTTAACATGTAGTATATTTAAAATATGTGTTATCATATTTTAAACGTGTCTTGTTAAAAAAGGGAAAAAAAAGAAGAAGAAACAGTCCTCTTAAATTTTATAAACACCATTTTATTTTCTTAATATGTCAAGTCCAAGATATGTATATGATAGAAACATGCATATTTAAAATTTAAATATACTCTGTGTCAGATTTAAGCTAACACTTAACACTCAAACTAATATTAAGCTTATGAATGGAAATGGTTGATACGATATTAATGTTTTAATAATTCAATTAAACATTTTAAAGTTTACAAATCAATTCAAAATTGAATCACAATCTAAAAATGATTATTGTAATTAATTTTTTTATTGGAGGAAAATTAAAGTCTTAGAAATAAACTTGGGTTTTAACCCATTTGTTTATGCAGTTATCTCATTTAATATAAAGATAAATCCTAAAACTTTACATGAATTAGGTGTAATGTGCAAGGATATAAATAAATTTTGATTTTGTACAATTTTATACATAAAATTTTGATTTAATTCAATTTTTATAAAAAACAAACATCGTTATTGATATGACACCATTTTGCATTTGCATATTACATCACGATAATTATACTTTTCCGATATAAAAATAAATTGATATATTTATTTCTTTAAATGTATATAATTGAATCAAAACCAAAATTGTGTATACATTTGGACCAAAATTAAAGTTCATATATCAAAGTTTACATTAAGACAAAGTTTATGTATGATTTTGATTTTTAAATCTTTAATATATAATGTTAGTAAGGCACACAAGCATTCTAGGAAACAATCTTATATGAAAGCTTAAAATTGCAACAAGTGGACATCCTCATCGATTGACACATCATTATCATTAAAATAATGAATAGGCTTTTTAGAAGAAATTAAATTTGCGCCAACTATAATTAGGATAAGGCATTACAAATTACAATTGAATTAAATATTAAAATCTATTTGAAGTCAAATTAAAATAACTCTAGAGAAAACTCACATATAGTGAGATTTAATTAAAAATAAATTTAGCACATAATTTATATATGATAAGACTCAAATTTAAATACTCAAAATCTCGTAACCATCGCGATTTTGGGAAGTGAGTCAATAGCTCATCCAATGAATTAAAGCATTTCTTTACATCCTATTGATTTACTAAAGACTGGTTAATGATGAGTTGGGTTGAAATCTGCGAATCTACTTTTTATCAAATAATTATATGTGATTTGGAGTGTTTCTTTTGTTTTGGATTTTGCAATTTTAAGGATTTAGGGTTATCATAAATGCGTTTCAAAATTTCCAATAATTTGATTGCCGTTGTTGAAAGATTAAACATCTAATCTTATGAATTTTGGGTTATTTATGAATTTTTATTATTATTTATTTTGAAGTGCATCTATGATTTTTTTTTCTATATAATAGTCCTTCGTTTTTATTTTGGATTTTGCAATTTTAAGGATTTAGGATTATCATAGATGTGTTTCATAAATTTTCCAATTATTTGACTGTTGTTGTTGAAGGATTAAATAACCAATATTGTGAAGTCTGGGTTAAAAATGATTATTTTTAAATTCTTTGACGACAACTTCGAATTTTCCAATTTTTTTCGTTTTTATATATTTTTACAATTTTATTAAACCATACAAACCTAATGAAAAGAAATTGGACAAGAAATGTTGCGGATGTTGAATATTGTGCAACTGATCAAAACTTGCGAATCATGTTTGAAAAGGAGTTTGCTAATATTCGTAGCTGAAAATGATTAGGTAGCTTTGCCTAGTTTTTCAACTGAAAACAAAATATTTCTGTCTAAAAATCTTGGTGAGGCATCTGGGTATACAAATTCATAGGAATCAGACCTAAAATAGATTAGGATTATCACAAAAAGTGCATGCGATATGTGCACGGAAAGAGGTGATAAATTTAATTTACTCTGATAATCATAGATGGATATAGAGTGGAAAGAGATGAGAAAACTCCAATGCATATATAATGGGAAGTCTCGTGTTGATAAGAATAGGATAATCCTTTTCAATTTTATTGATACACTTCAAAAGTATACATAATATTTATACAGCGATAATCACGTAGGAATAGGAAAGATATATAATATATTCCTAAATAGGAATGATATATAATATATTTAAATATTTCTAAAAGATAATATCCCATAATAATATCCTAACACCCCTCAAGTTGGAGCATGCAAATTATAAATACCCAACTTACTAAGAATGTATTTAAATTGCGGTTTACCAAGTACGTTTGTAAAAATATCAGCCAACTGAATGGAGGTCAGAACAAAAGAATATGCAATAAACGCATCTTGGATTGCATCCCTAACAAAATGGCAATCCACTTCAATTGCAATATACAACACAGATTGACTATCATAAAAAAAAAAGGAAATAACTTTAGGATGATGAACACCTAAGCTCAATTGCAAGGCCTTCAGCCACTTGAGCTTACAAGTGATGGAAGCCATATACTTATACTCAACCTCAGCAGAAGACCGAGAAAACATATCTACCACCACAACCCCTTTACTCAAATGAGGCATGAAAATAACAAAAACAAATGACCAAATCAAAGGGTAATTTGAAGCACACACTGGTTCCTTATTGCATCCTTTACCCTTCCTGCAGCTGTCACTTTTTCAGTAGTCCGTGAATAATACATACTAACCAATTCATCATCTAATGCATTCAAAAGCCACGAAGATAGTGGGACACAAATATCATAAGCCCAATCATCGAAGTTGTCGAGCTTTAATCAAATAGGAGTAATAAAATCACCGGGTCGATCTTGATGACCAAAGAAAAATGGAGAGTTAAGTTCAATTTTAGGTGGTAGTAGAGAAATAGAATTGCCAGCAACCATTTAGAACAATGAAAAAAAATTTTGTTAAAAGGAGAGAGATAGCCAGCCTGGAGACTGAGACCGTCGCGCCACCGGGCAAAACATAAGAAACAAATGGCTTGGAGAAGAAAAATAAATAAATAAAAGGGTAACCTAAGCTCTTGATACCATGACAAGAATAGGGTAATCCCTTTCAATTTTATTGATAGACCTCAAAAGTATACATAATATTTATACATCAATAGTCACGTAGGAATAAGAGAGATATATAATATATTTAGATATTCCTAAAAGATATATCGTAACATGTGTATGCACAAATTTGTTCGTGTCCAGATATAACGTATACAGTGAGATTGTTCTATATAGGTAAAATGAATTTTTGGTAATTTTTCATCTTTTTTGGTATTTAAACTTACATTTTTTTATCAAATTACCTCAAAATGGATGGAAAAATTAATATTTGACTGACATGACATATATGTGGATTGACAAATAGATGACATGTCAGCATTTAGTTAATTTTTTAAAATATTAACAAAATAATTTTTAGAATTTTTAATAACATTTATTTTTAAATAACTTTTATATTTTTTTTGAATTTTTAAATTTTAATAAATTAATTAAGTGTGGATGTGTTATTCACACTTATGTAACGTCAACAAAGTTATTTTAAGGTGAGTCGGCAAAAAATATAAATTTAAAAGTTAAAAAATAATAAATAACTAAAATGGTTTTTTTTATAAAACCGAATTGTTGGTATTTGAATTTTAATGTAATAAATAATTGAATCAAAATTATATGGGATACCAGAAATATCATTTGGAAGAAATGAACTCTGTTTTACTCTGTCATTTCAAGCATACAATGTGCTACTTCATCATATTAAAATCTGGACCCTGCTATGTTTGTACGAAGCATTCCATTAGCTTAATTTCTTTTTGTTTCAAGCCCAAGCCCAAACCCAAAACATTGTAAGGGCCATAACTATTGTGTGTGTATAAATCTTACGGTATTTTTCTGTTGTTGGAATAAAGCTTATGTTTGCCAACGTTAAAGGATAAAGATTTTAAAAGAAAAAAGCATTATATTTATGCAAACGCTCCAGTTCTACTGAAACAACATAAACAAGACTTTACACACCCAAGGCAAACATTAGTTTTTATTCAACAAGGTGCCATCTTGCATCCTAGACAGTGCCTTTTCTAATTGGCTCCACTTCTGCTCTAGTGTTCCGATGTATCCGATGGACATCCTCACCAGCCCCGGCGATATGCCGGCAAGTTCCTTCTCTTCGGCATTCATTTCACTGCTGGTGCTACTGCCGGAACAAGACATGAGAGTCTCGTAGTAACCCAAGCTAACCGCCATGAACCCAAACTGAGTATAGTTTTGCAAGTGGTGCATCAGCCTATTGGCTCTTTCTTCGGTTTCCATGTCAACACAAAGAAGCCCACCATACCCATATTCCTTGTTGGCCATGGACTTCAATAGCTCATGCTGGGGGTGATCCTCGAGGCCTGGGTATATGACCTTGAGCCCCAATTTCTTCATTCTAATGGCATATTCCATGGCTCTTCGGCAATGCTCCTTCATTCTCAGGCCCAAGTGAGGAATCCTCTCGGAGAGTTCGAAGGCAACTTTGGCGTTCATGGTTGGGCCCAGAAGCATCAACGCACCTTGATGAAGATCCATCATTGAGTTCACCAGGCTTGCAGGGCCACAAACAGCACCTGAATTTTACCGCAAGTACATCTTGTAGTAATTAATTAATAAACTAAACTAAAGATGACAATTAGAAGAACAAAAGACTTGTGTACTTTTCAACTAAAAATGTCAAATAAAAGGTCTTTAAAAGAACAAAACAATTTATCAGAACAGAAACAAAAGACAAAAACCATCACATGAAAGCTTATCCATGATACGACAAGAAAGGGAAGATTGAAACGCACACCTCACTCACATGCATGTTGATGAAAAGCTAGCCTGAAAACCACACTTTTCCATATTTACACGAGAGAAAATTAAATAGTAATCCAGTTTTCTAATTCTGAGTACGGATTCTAATGGTGCCAAGGGCCTTGGGGGCCAAAATTTTGAGAAAATTTTTCTTTAATTTTTTTTTTCAAAATATCATTATACCTTTTTATTTTTTTCTGAATCAAGCACTCTTGAAACATTTGTAAATTCTCACTAATCTCACAAAGATTTTAAAAATTTTAATTAGATCCCTAAGTTTTTTATTAAAAAAAATCTAAAATTTTAATAGTCTCCCAAAAATTAGTCTAAAATCTGCCACTATTATTCCCTTAATTTCTTCAAATAATCTCTTCCACTTATAATGTAAGATAAATAATTGCATGCTAAATCAGTATTTTAAATGAAATAGCTACAAAATTTATTTATAAATTAAATCTAAAATAAATTTGACCTGTTTTGCATAATATATTTCGCCTTGACTGGTTTTGACGAGGCTAATTGAATTGCCCTTATTAACTCAATCAATCACAGGATCCCACGTGATTGATGACACGACTCCGTAAACAAAACAACGGAGATTTGAGTCCGACACGTGTACGGATAAGAGAAACATACGACAAACGAACCTGCAATAACATCGGCCCCACCGCTGATGAACTTAGAGATACTATGGAGAACCACATCAGCACCCAGCCTTGCCGGAGAAAGAACCATGGGGGCGAACGTGTTGTCCACGACCACCGTCGTTCCTTTCTCGTGCCCGATTCTGCTTAGTGCCGGAATGTTGGCTACGGTGAGCGTGGGATTCGACATCGACTCGAAGTATAACACTTTGGTCTTTCCTTCGACGATGGCATTTTTCACAGCTTCGAGATCGCCGATGTCCACAAACGTGGTTGTGATATTACAGGCTCTGGGAAAGAAATGTGTTAAGAGTGCATGGGTGCCGCCGTATAAGGTCCTCGATGCCACTACGTGTCCGCCGCTGCTGCAGAGTTGCAACAGCACGGATGATATAGCAGACATACCTGTCATCACGAAATCAAATTAATTATTAACCACAAAAAAATTACGTTTTTTTTATGTGACAAAATTTTAATTACCGCTAGCGGTGCAATAAGCAGCTTCGGTTCCTTCCAGGGCTGCCATGAGACGGCCAAGATTTAAGACGGTGGGGTTAAAATGACGGCTATAGATGAAGAAATCACGATCAGGACCGAGTTCACCGGCGAACATACGGCGCATGGTCTCAGGTTCCATGACGGTGAAAGTGGCGGAGGCTTCAATGGACATGTTAACACCACCATGTTCACCGAATTCATGGCGAGCGTTGGCTAATGCAGCGGCAGGGTCGCCTTCCGTTGCCATCGTAGGCAACATTGATTTCTTGGCCACGAAAATATCATCCCCGTCAAAGTCATCGGTTCCTGTTCCTCGCTTCTTACCGGCGAAAACAAGGCCACGGCTCTGGGTTTCTGCCATAGTTAAATCTCCCCTTCTTCTTCTTCTTCTTCTTCTTCTATTTTTTATGTGGGGGACCTTTGTTGGTTACTGGAGAACTAATAATGGAGTTAAAAAGGGGCTTGCCAGGAGATGGGGAGGGGATTTGAAGGTACGTACATATAAAGCAGGGAATTGAACAAATAAGGTGGGGTTTGTTACAATTTAATTAATTTTGCAAAACAAAGTATTAATGGCAGATAAAAGAAGCGTTACCTAAATTAAATGTGAACATGACTAAAACTTTCCTTTTTCAAATAATTTCTTGAAAGGTAATATATCTATTATTTCTTAAAAATTATAAACATGTCACAATTTAGTTTAATACCAAATATAAAAAATGTATAAGGTGATTATAGCTTCTTCTTTTTCTTTTTTTTTTTTGGATAAAATCTTTCCATATATACCATTTAAAAAATTTATAAAACAAATAAGCCAAAAAAGATTTAATTTAACGCCAAACGTAAAAATTTTATAATGTTAACATTGCTAAAAATTCCGTATTTTAGATAAAACTTTGTAATATATATACACATATAAATATATATTATTTAAAGAATTTATGAAATGAATAAGCTAAAAATGTATAAATATGATTTTATTCTCTCGAGACTTTAAATTTCAAAGTCAAAATCACAAAGTAAGGAAAGCATGTCTCGGGACACTATCTTACATTTTTTTTAATTTAACCTAAAAATAGTAACCTAACTTTATGTTTGACCGTCTTTGACCCCCCGAATTGTTAATGTGTAGTCCCAATTAACTTCAAATATGTGCATTTACCATTTATAATTTGCACTCATAATATCATTCATTTATTTACATTGATTTTGTAGAGATTAAAAAAATAGTTTTAATGATTTATTTATTTCCACATGTATGATAATCTAAAATAAAAACAATATGTTTTAATTAATTCTATTTTATTTTATTTATTTTAATATTATATTATTTTATAAAAACTTTATGTTTAAATTTTGACTCTTATTTAGAATAAGGTGAAATGTTTAAAAATTAAGGATAAATGTAGAATTTGTTTTTTTATAATTTAAAATTTATATTTATCAAACAATCTAAGTGTATTCCGTAATTAATTTAAGTAATACGTCAAACAAATTTATAACTTAAATTCAGTAGTTAAATTTTCAATACTTCATTTTTCAACTTATCAAACAACACTTAAGATATTTCAAAAGAATCAAATCTAGGTTCCTAAAAGAAAGACCCTAAGGTCGACCCATTTTTTATAAGCCATTGTACTCCAATGAACTAGTATGAACCAAGTCAAGAGTGTGGATTCGTGCATTGGGCCAAAAGGCCAATATAATGTACATCTAAGACCTTTTGTTCTTGAACTTTTTTATTGAATTTTTGGGAGTCAACGAAAAATAAATTTATTAACTAGTAACATTCATGCGCTTTATTTGAACTTCTTAACTAGTCAACAAAAATAATGGATACATAATTTGAAACTTGACAATCAAAACTTGAGAAGCTTTGAACAATTTCGAATAGGTTGGGTTTTATTTAAGCATTTTAAAAAAGGTTTGACCTTTATGTAAGCAACACTTAAAAAGTCGAGACCCAATTTAAATAATTAACGTACTATATATGATTTGAATATATTTTTATTTAAACATATCACTGGTTTTTGCTCATTAGATAAATGTTAAACATATAAAAGAAAAGATTAAATATTGATTTTAATTTTTTATTTTTATAAATCAAAGGTTGATTCCTTTTTCTTGAATCTCCCATAATAATAATGATAGTAGTAGATGAGGAGGAGGAGGATCAAATTTTGATTTTCATTGATTATCAAAATAAAGATGATAGATGAAAACTCATTAATTTATGCTCATTCAAACAATTTAGAATAGGTAAATGTTATTAAAAATATCAATATTTTAATTAAATAAATGTTGTTAACGATAAAATATTTATAATGATATTTTAAATATAAGTTGAATCATAATAGTTATTTTCGTTTGTTCGAAAGACTTTGGTATATTATAGATTAATTAATCTAAATTTAGAATAAGTTATTAAATCTTATTTTCCAAACTTATTTTTTATAATTATTAATTTTCCAATCAATTTAAATCATTTATTTAACTTAGTAAATTAAATTATTGTGCATAAAAATACAAATAACTTGAATATAAAATCATTTGATTCAAAAAAAAAATGTGTTAAATGGACCAACATGTGTTAAGTATAATGGTAAGACACATTACGCTTTTAATGGGAGACACAAGCTCAAACCTTGAATACAATATTTTGTGGTGGAGCAAATATGTACCCTGAACATAGACGATAAAACAGATGAGGAATACCCCTAAAAAAATTTAAACCCGAATAATCTAAAAGATTTAAAAGCTAAATTAATCCAATTCAAATTAATCTAACTCGAAATCAACTTGATCTATCCAAATAACATCATCGATTCATTTTGAGAAATTCGAGATTAAATTCTTTTCCCTCTATAAAAAATGCAATACATTAATATTTAAAAATATATGTCAATTTTAAAAATCTAAAGTTCAAAATTAAAATATATTAATAAAGGAAAAAGTTAAAATATATTAATTACGAATAAATAATTAAATCAGTTATTAAGTTTGTTAAAAAAATAACTAAAATCGAAATTCTCAATCAAATATCCATTTCCAACTTGTATTGTATAAAGCCAATATGATTTTGTTTTCCTTTCGTTTCTGGTTCTGGTTTTGTCTTGATGTGGGCATGACCTGGCATCCTCTTCCTCGTCAAAATGTAGACACATCAAACTCAAGTGGATCCATTGAAGTAAATGTTTTTTCCGCCACGTCGGCCACAATATGGACAACTAAAAGCCGTGAGCACTTAAACTTTGCTCATAACTCAAATCTTATCCTATCACCCAACACTCCAACATCTCATGCCTTTGTCCTTTCCCTCCTCCTCCTCCTCCTCATTTTGCATGTGTGGATCCTCGGTCATATCTATACACACATACAGATAGACCAATGGAATTCTTTAGTTCCGGTTAGCTCCATAAGTTTCATGATAGAGGGCTTGGAAAGGAATTGCAGTGCTTGAATTTCAGAGGATTTTATAAGTTTTTTACAGATGAACTCATTTGTTTTACTATTTAAGTTTAGTTTTGTTCAAGTCAAAATAGTATTCAACTAAAATCTTTCTAACAATATGGATTCCAATATTCGAACTTATAACAGAAAAATAAAATGTATACAGTTAAATAATACATGTCATGTTTTAGATAGCTTTTGAAGTTTAATAATTTTAGCCATTGGTAGTGGACAGATATTATTATATAATATTTTCCTAATCTACCTGTTTTCGTATGTTTGGACATTGGGCAGATATAACATACTATGAGAAAGAAGGCTTTAACCTAAAGATGATATATTAAAGAAATGAGGAATACAAGGGTGTTTTTTTAACCCCACAAAGTATAAAAAGGTATTAGTATTGATCGTGACCTCCAAACATGAGGGAACTGCAGTAAAGAGTGGTGGAATGAGATTATATAAAGAACAAAAAACAAAAGTGGGTCTGTTGATATGGAAGAATTTGGGAGAAAAGAAACCAAACAAATACATAATTCCAAACAATAAGGAAATGGATGCAGCAACGCTAAGACACACCACTTTGGTGTTCAGAAACCAACCATGTCCACAAAGAAGACACGCGCCCATTACTCTTTGTCTTTTGTGACGACCCCCTATGTAGTATTATGTACATTGAAGATTCATGTTTTTTTCACTTGTGCACTGCAGTTCAGTCCAAGACAAGGCTGCTCACGGATTAGGTAGACTTAGTCTCGTAGCTCATGATGGTTTGGAGTTTGGACCAATGCCTATCCTTGTTATATTAATCATATTTTGAAACTAGTCGTGTTATTGATCATGAATATCGTATTATTGCCAGCCTAATAGTGTTAAAAGAAAATATATAAATTTAAATATAAGTAACCAAATTCAAAAAAGAAATGCAAGTTTACCCAAAATGAAATAATAAAAATATAAGAAAAGAAAAAGCTTTGACCATTTCACATTGTTCTCTTTCATCCTATCTTTTTTGGTGGTAGATTACTATTCAGTGAAAATGACTCGGAAGTTTCAAGAATGAAAGCAAAAGTTAATACGGTGAAAGCTAAGGCCACGTGGTTGGTACATACCTCTTCAGAAAACAAAGCAAATAAACCGATTATACATTACAATCACGTGTGTTGCTTCTTTTATCGTGTTTTTGTCGTGATAATTCATATATATATATTATATTAGTTAAAATTAATATTTTTTCATCTATTTTAAAATAATTCGATAAAATTAAAAGACAAAAAAATTATTATGCTTCTTTTGTTCGTATATATTCGAATTTATTTTTCTTTTTAAAAAGAAAAACAAAATGGTACATATTAATCATTTAATTATTACGTGTTCCTAAATATGGATTATGCAGGAGGAAGGACGTGGCACTGACATCAGGCACGTGAATATGATCAGTAAGCCCTGCCAATCTCCCATCCTCCATCATCCATCTTTATCCATTGCGTTCTTTTAAGGCTTTTTTATTTTTATTTTTATAAATTAGCTTAATATCTTGGGGGACCCCAAAGATTCTCCACTATCCCATATGACCCAAACCAAACACACATCATGGTTCAATCACTTTGCCTCTAAAATGGTTGTGAAATCTATAATCCCAGCTTTAGCGCCTGGCTGTAGTCATGGTTCTTAAACCAACAGTTTTGACGATGTTGCACTTTTTCATTTGCATTCATACACATTAGTTTCTGGTTTAGATTGAATATTAGATTGGAAACCCATCCAAGTTCATTCTAAACATCAAGTTGAACATGATTTTGACAAAAGGGCCCAAGTCAAATCAAATTTCGCCTTCTCCACTTTTCCTATAGAATCTTTTAACCTTATTAACAAAGACAAAATCTTAAGCCACAAGTTCACATTAGGAACAAATCCAAATTCTAAATGATTTTAGACTTACCTAATCAAGTACATCATACATTGAAACCACTTCAAGGCCGACTGGTCCGAACCCTTTTCTTCCATTCTTGAAAACAAATCATATAGACAACTAAAATGGTGAAGCACAAGAGCCCAACCCAAACAAACGGGTCAGGAAAGCCCAGCTTGAAACAAAAATGAACAGATGTGGACATTTCGGTTGCAATCTCACCTGACCAAGATATCAAATGGGGAATATTTGCACCAAGTGACCAACCAACAGCTTTCAAAATAGCTGCTCCCCAACATGTTCCACTCAACAAAACTGATTATATGCCAGTGCCATTGTAATAATCAAATCAATAGCAGCTCCTTTTTCTTAAAACAATTATAAGAAAACCCGATTTCCCAAAACTGTTCTAATTGCAAAGCAGCAAAAAATTATTACCTGGGGAATGGTAAGTGGGCTATATATGAATTATCACCACAACGTCGCCCACTCAAAACCAGAATACTTCCACCCTTTGCTTTTCCCCCTTTCGACGTGACTCCAAAACCGAGTGCTAACTCCATTGCCCTTCACATGTTGTCTTACTATAAATTTACCTCCTTTAAAAAAAAAAAAGATAAAATGGAGGGTTAAATTCTTCTATCAGTAGTTATACTATGTGAAAGTTATAGATTTAGTCCTCATATTTTAATTTGATTATTTTTAGTTCTTGTACCTTTCAAATTTTAAAATTTAAAAAACGACCAAATTTAGTTATTAAATTTGTTAAGTTATGTTATTTTTAAAACCTGTCCAAACTATACCATTTCCTCATATTATTCAAAAAAAAGTCGATTAATTGATTTAATGGGTTGTCGTTTGTGTCAATACCGAAATTCTAATTTTGAAAAAACATAAAGACTAAGAATAATACGATCGAAAAACATGGACTAAATCTATAATTTATGCATAATATAAAACTAATAGTTAAATTTAACCATATAAATTTAAAATTAATCAAATTGATTTGATAATGGAGTTTAACCGAAAATGGAGTGTTGTTCAAATTTTTAACCGAAATTTATATCAATTTTACGCTTGATTCAACATAAACTACGGACTTTTATTCCTTTGTAATGACGTTTTTTTTAATTTTTTTAATCATGTTTGTGTGATTAGTTAATTAAAATACCAATTTGTTTAGGAAAAAATAATTTTAAAAACAATAAATTTTACCATAAAATTACTTATGTATTTTTTAATTTTATTTTAAAATTAAAACCTTAAAAAATTTTAAAAAAATTTGTTATTAACACTATGTTATTAAATCTAATTGTTGAGAGATTTTCACTTATGAAAGTTTGCAAAGTGTTGTTCATTTAGTCAATAAATTTATCAGTAAGCTTAGTGTTGTCCCTATTCTATTGAAATTTCTGTTTGCATGAAAATAGAGTGAGAACACTTCGTTGAAAGTCTGAAAGGACAAATTATGTACATTGTAAATTGCTGAACCAAAACTCATCTCCGAAAGCTTGTATTAGACACTTCATGGGCTTGTTTATGAAAGAGTTTGGAAATCAATCAATACAAAAATATATATATTTAAAATTAAATTAATATATGATGTAAAATGGGTTGTTGGAAAATGTATAATTGCTTTTTAAGGCTAGATTATTTTAGGATTCTCTTTTGGGGTCCAGAGGGTTTGGAGTGTCAAATGAACAAGTGACAGAGTTTCATGATTTTTGTTGGTTAAGTGATCACTGGATCTAATATCGCTACCAACAACATCGTGATTCCATTGAAGGCCTAGCCCACATCTTACCGATGGACCCTTTGCCTAATCATGGCATCCGCTCCTTTTACGGGAAATAATGCCCTATTCCTCGTCATTCCACCTTTTAGAAACTCAGAGGAATTAATATTATTCTCAAAATGCATTGCTAATCCAAGTAGTTTGATAAAATTTTGATATGGAATTCATAAATTTATCTTTTAATTTTTATATTCTTTTTGTCAATTTAACTTTTATTATTTTTATTTAATTTTTACTATTAATCTTTTATAAAGAGTTAAATCATTTTTTAATAGAAATACTGATTAAAACATTATTTTTTCAACAATGTTGGCATGGTAATCTGCATAGCAGTTTATATGTACTTCATGTTAACATACCATTAATTTTCTCATATGCCACATTAAAAAATCATTTAAAAATTATAAAACATTCAAAAATTTAACGTAAAGTACGTATAGATTGAAATGCGGGTTACCATGTTTAGAATTTTAACGTTTTAATCAGTATTCTCATCAAAAACAAAAATTCAACTCTTTTTGAAAGATTGATGATCAAGTTTAACTCTTTTTAAAAGGTTGAGGACCAAAATTAATTTAAAAAAAAAGAATAATAACTAAGTTAATAAAAAATTATAAATATTGAAGACTAAATATATCGTTGTGCCAAAATGTTTTAATACAATAATTAAAATATTCATAATCCCTTATTCTTAAATGGAAGATATTGCATGCTTAAGCTTTAAGTCACGTTGTAATAACAACAATGACAATTAAACTAAAGCCTAATCGCTCTCTTGTTTATTTTTATTATTATTATCTAAAAGTCATAGTTCAATTTAGTAATATTAGTATTTATCGTCAAAATGTAAGCTATATTCGATTACAGAATTTTTTTATTTGATTTTTTATTTTTAAAAATTAGAAATTTCATAATTGAAAACATGACAGTATGCTTGATAATTATTTTAATTGGAACGAGTTAATATTCTAATATTTATAATTTGTTTTTGTGTGTTTATAGAGTTTAAACTAGAATCAAATAAATTGAAGGTAAAGAACATTTATTTCAACTCTTTTTTTTTAGATTTAAAAAATATGAAACTTTTTTTTTGTTATTCTTTAATTTTTAGATTTTTTTTCAAAATTCAACTAAACTCATTTTCTTCAATGTTTTTCGTCTAAAAAAAACACTGAAGTCACATCTATACCAAACCAGCCCTTCCCCTCCTTTCTTTTCCACCATTCAATTTTTAAATGTTTGGAAATAAAAGGGACTCGTGCAGATAAAAAAAAAACCAATACTTTGAGTATAAAAAAAGATTACTACAAGAGAATAGGAAAATAAATTGCAAATACCGAAATTTAAACACTAAAAGTTGCTTTCTTGGAGAAAAAAAAATTGCTTTCTTGGAGGAAAAAAAAACTCCAAGAATATCACATAAACTATTAAATGGGATTAAAAAAATTATAAATTTTAATACTTTTTCTATAATTTCACGTTTTCAGAACCAGACTAACCTGTTAATATATCGATCCAAAACAGAACAAAAAAAATTAAAGAATTCATGAATTAGTACAAATTGACTGAATCAGATTTTATAACTCCTCAATATTTTAAAAAGAAATTACATAATTTATTTATTTTGAACTAGTTAAATCGAAAAACAATGCCCTAATTAATTCGACCATAAATCTAATTCAAAAAACACTGATTTTTTATAATATATTTATCAATTCTTATGTAACTTGATTAGAGTGTTTTTTTTATATTACAAGTTTTAGATAGTAGTGGAAGGCGAAGCAAATGGCATGTGATGCGGCATAAATGTGGCCTTTGTCTCCCATGGCCCATGCTATTCCCTAACACTTCCTCCACGTCTTACATATAGCCATGTGATCAGAAGTCCTTCCCCTACCTACTTATTTCTCTTTAACCTACCTTCATTATTTCTGGTCTTTTTAGATTAAAAAAAAAGCTAAATATATTTAGTCATAACAAGAATTATATCTGATACCAACATTATTTTATAGAATTTTTATCTCAATCATATTAGAAAATATCGTAAATTCTCAAACTAAGAGAAACATTTCTTCCTAATGTTGTCATAGAATCTGCAATCATATTTATTGTACATGGAATAAACATCACTTTCACACCCATGCTCACTCATCAACACACATGAAAAATATCAATGACATGTTGTTTTAATAGTAATTTTAAATTTAAAATTAATTGTATCATACATCTCCAAATTATGGTTTTTATTTTAGTTTGGTATCTAAATTTTAAAATATTTTAATTACATTGTAAATTATCAATGTTATATCAATTGAGTTTTTTTATTGTTGAAATCGTCAATTTAACTATTAAATGATATGTAATATCTTTTGTGATATAATTTAAAATAAAATTTTAAAGAAAATTAAGATGCTTTCACATAATTTTTAAAATTAAAAACTTAAATATAAAGTAAAATCGAAATAAAGAGAGAGTGAATGATAATTTTTGTAAAAAGTTTCAAAAACTTTAAAATCGAGATTTTTACAACATTTTTTTTCTTTAAAGTATTTATTTTAAATCATGTCAGTTAAGATCTAAGGTTTCATTTAATAGTGAAAATAACGATTCTAGTAACAGATAGATTTTATCGATAAAACATCAATAATTTAAGGATGTAATTAAAATATTCTAAAATTTATGAATTAAGGTGATTATTTGATAGAATTAACTTTTAAATTTATTTTAATTTTTATCGTTTCGATTTTATAAAATATCCTAAATACAACCGCAACAAGCAAAGTATATGAATACATAAATTGTTTTAAATCTTTTTTTTTTTGTTTTGTTTTAATTTTAACCGTCGTTTGTTGCGTATTTTTTTATTGGTGGGTTTTGAAGGGTGAAAGTGGAGGTTGATGAATGTTTGTTGAAACACTCAAGTGAATGCCTGATATATTTAAGACATGGCTTTGTCGCATGTCTTTAAGTGAAGCGTTTTTACGTGTTTCCACATTCATTTGCACGAACGGTAGTTTTGGATTTTTTATGAAATTGGAAAATAATTATAAAAATGAAATATTTATTATTTATTATAACTGCTAAATTGGAAAAAAAAACATTTTACAACTGCATAATAATAATTTTAGCCCTCAACATATATCTTGGTCATTAATCTTAAAAAAAAAGGTAAATTGTTAAAAATCGGATCGAACTAAATGATAAGATGAATTGGATCGAGCATCATTTCAAGCAAAAACTTTGAATTGATTGAACCAGATTTTTTATTTTTTATCAAATCAGTTGGAACAGTGAACGGTGACTTAACCAATATAACCACTGCCCTACTCTAAAAATATTGAAACAAGTCAAATTATTTTTTATTTTAATTAAAATGCTAACTAATATATTATTTTTTTAACCATGTTGGCATGACGACCTGTGTAGTCTACATTAGAGGTGATCATGGGCTGGGCCCAAACAAAATTTTAGACCCATTTTTTAGACTCAGGCCTATCCTGGCCAGAAATATGGGCTTAAAAATTTGTTCAAGCTCGGCCCGAAAGAAAATTGCTAAGCCCAAGCCCAACCCGGCCTGACCCATATTAAATAAATATATAAAATATATATTTAATTAAAAATAAAATATATATATTTAATATATAATTCGGGGCGAGCCGAGCCTGGGCCAAAAAAGTTTTACCCGAGGCCTAGCCCGTTTTCTAAACAGGCCTCGTTTTTTGCCCAAATCCATATTTTGGGCCTATATTTTTACTTAAACCCTTCAATTTTTCAGGCGAGCCGTCGGGCCGGACCAAGTAACCCAACCCATGATCACCTCTAGTCCACATGCACTTCATGCTGACATGACATTATTTATCTACATCAACAAATAATTTAAATTTATAAGAATATTCAAAAATAAAATTAAAAAATAGCATGAAGTATACATAGATTACCATACAAGCTGTCATGTTTAAAAATTTAACGTTTTAGTCAACATTTTCATTACAAACAAAAAATCAACTCTTTTTGAAATGTAGATGGTCAATTTTGACTCAATGGTAAAATTTAATTTGTTTTAAAAGGTTGAAGAACCTATTTAGCTTAAGAAAAATTAAAATTCAATTTAATAAAAATATAAATATTAGGGACTAAATTTATTATTGTACCGATAAATAAACAAAAATTAAGAACTCTATAAACATATTAATCGATGTAGTATAAATTAAAGGAAACAAAGAAAACAAAGAAAACAAATCAAGGTCGATTTATTGTCCTGACAAAATGAATTTCCGTAAAATTAAGGAAAACCGAAAACTGGGCGGAGCTAATAGACCCAACCAACTATTGTCCAATTCTAAATAATTTAGGTTGATATTATTAGTCATTTTAGTTTTTTCCCTTATGCTAATATATTTAGGTAAATTATTATTGTTATTGTTATTAAATTTTAATAAGATTATTAATATCAATAATAAATAATTTAATCATATTTTAACATAATTATTATTAAATATATTTTAATTAAAATATATAATTTAATAAAAGTCTTAATAATTAATATTCTTATATGAATTTCCTAAAATCATAATATATGATATTATAAAATATAATTTGAAATAATTATTATTAAATATATTTTAATTAAAATATATAATTCAATAAAATTCTTAATAATCAATATTCTTATATGAATTTACTAAAATCATAACATATGATACTATAAAATATAATTTGAAATAATTATTATTAAATATATTTTAATTAAAATATATAATTTAATAAAATTCTTAATAATAAATATTCTTATATGATTTTACTAAAATCATAATATATGATACTATAAAATATAATTTGAAATAATTATTATTAAAATATTTTAATTAAAATATATGATTTAATAAAATTTAAAATAATTATTACTAATAAATTTTGTTATATGAATTTGTATAATTTAAAATAATTATTATTAAATATAATATAATAATAATATATAATTTCATAAAATTCTTGATAATAAATTTTGTTTTATGAATTTGTATAATTTAAAATTATTATTATTAAATATAATATAATAATAATATATAATTTAATAAAATTCTTGATAATAAATTTTCTTATATGAATTTACTAAAACCATAATATAACTTGAGAATTATATTCTGCATAAACATAATTAACTTACTAATAAATCTTGTTTTTTAAACGGAGTTAACTTGTGAATAAAGTGATACCTGATTAAAAACTTCAAATATCAAATTGCTACAAAAAATTCTTTAGATACCAAAATGATAATTGGATGCTACTTTGAAAGGCAAATAGTGCATTAACCCTATGATAAATTACAAAAAAAAAAAGAACATATATTCTTAAATCTACTAGAAATGTAACTTCTGATTGCAAATGGGAAAACTATATATTCATTAAAAACAAACTAATACAGCATAGGACTCTATACAATGCAATATTGCTAGGTATAGGATACCAAGGGAACAACCCTACCATTGCAGGCAAATAGGCTCATAGTAAAATTCAGCACAAAAAATAGGTTTCTTCACCAGGCCAAGCTCCTTGTGTGGTCTACATGGAGAAAAAAGACAAAAAGAAAAAAAAGTGGTATTTCAAGTGAGCTTCATCACACTTTATACGAGGAAAGTTTGATGGTAGTTATAACAACGTTAAATGTCCAATTAAGCAACACTAATGGTAATCATAACCATGCTAAATGTCCAATTAAGGCACACTAATGGTAGTTATAAGAGAGAGCTATCGTTATATCAGTCAGCTTGGCACTTGAAAATGAGAGCTCTTGCTTATCCTGCTCTATCTTCTGCGATTAATGTAATAGAGTTACAACAATGCATACACAAACAAAATCAGTATGGCGGCCTTCAGCTTCATCAATACACTAAATACGCCTAGGTGATCAAGATGGAGGGTTATACTTAAGATGTTGCTCATAGAAGCTGATTAACTGCAATGGAAGAAAAAAAAACAAACGAGCAAGAATTGTCAGCTCTTTAAGTCAACTTAATGAAGGAAAATATCAGGCAAGAAAATGATCCATTACCAGCAGTGGATTGTTAGTTTTAAAATATTGGATGTCCACCATAACCTCTTTTCCATCGGACCTGTCAAAATGTGATGAACTAAATTTATCATTGACAATATGAACTTCAAGAAAGTGCAACATTAATTTGAGGATTCTCAAAGACTCCAACAACAGACTCACATCTAAGATCAGCAAGCTAAAAACTTGAGCATTCTAGCGGTTCATGTCTTAAAATTACTAGCTATGTTAGGGGCTACAAGTGATAGCATTATCAATTTCTCCTAAATAAAATTCTAGGGAGTGAAACAAAAAGTTATTTGAAGGTAAAAATATATTCCAAAAGCCAAAAAGAATTGTCTCAATCAGGTCATACAAACTCAATCAGCACATGGTGCTTATGAAGTGTAGGACATTCTCCCAAATTGAGAACTAAAGATAAACCGGAACTAAAGATAAACCATGATCCATTTTATTTTCCCATTTTTGATATAACAATGTCTACTAGAAATATTTTCCTATAAAAGAAGAAAAAAATAAACAAAAACCTTGCCTTCATTGTTGCCTGCAGAGCAACACGTATCGCATCTCGCTCAACTTGCCTAACAATGACTGAAGTTCTTGTAGATTTCCTTATAATTACACAGAAAAGAGGCAAAAGGGCTATGAGTTTCATGATGCACACCAAGAATTGGAAACCACTCTCAGTTAATCTTGGAGCTTCTTTATCTCTGTAAAAACAGACATAAATACATCATGACACCAATCGTGAGATATAGAACCCTCAATATCTATTACATAAAAGAAATGAAGCTAAAGTTCATGGCAGGATATAAATTTTCATCGTGGAAGAGCTGAAGCTCGTTGATTTTTCAGCTTATCCTGAACTTATAAGTTGCAGCAAGAAACACTGCTTAACAAAGCTGAAGTAAGAAGCAGCTCAAACATTAAAACTAAACAGTTGAACAAATTCAAAACTAATTGATAATTCCGCTTCACATACACTACCATTAAGAACATAAATTATGCCAATGAATCGATGAAAAAAATAGGTGAAAGTCACACCTCCCATTGCTCATGTGCATAGGCATCGAGCTCCTCTGAGGTTGGAAGCCTTGCAGTAACACTTTGAGGCATCAGTTCTCTTGGCAAAATCCCACTGCAACTATCTCAACTATCTCAACAACTCGTTGAGTAGTAACATCTTCCTGCATTGTTTAAATATGACAATGCACATATTAAAATTCCAGTAGGTTATCAATTGAGCACACTGCCTAGTAATGGTTAATCAGGCAAGTCGAAAAGAACTCTATAGAAACCCACATAGTAATTATACGTATATCCTTCAGATCCATTGGTGTAATCAGCAACTGCAATCATAGGAGCATTTACACAACATCCCTGCAGAAAACATTTACAAAGCTGTTAAATTTGTGAGAGTGATTAAGGAAAAAAAAAGGTTAGCATAAATAGATTTTCTAATAAAATTTGGCATTATGGAGAAAAAAAGAAGTAAACATGTAAAGGGAAAGACTTACCATACATTCCATTTCTCCAACAGAGAATAAACCGTCCTTTGTTACCTCTGAATGATAAAAACAATAGATACTTCATATTCAATACAATCTAAAACTTCAAACTCTGACATGAGTTTTACATGATATGTGTATAACTGCAAGCAATATGTTTACAACACTTACCATTGCGCTCAACCCCCAAGTATTTCAATAAGGCTCCTTCAATTTCTCCTGAACCACATATCATACATGGTGTTGTGCCACAAACCAATGACCACATAACAGAGGAAGTGAGCAATTAGAGAATGACCGCAAAATGCAGGAAAAAGAAAAAAGAGAGCAAGAAAGCAACGATGGAATCAAATCTAAAATACCTTTGGGAGATGTTTTCTTCTTGAAGATCTTCAACATGAGATTAACTTCACTGGTGTATCCTTCAAAAACAAACAAAAACCCTAAGAAACCAATATCAATGTGAGCAATAGCACTTCCAGTGAGGGAGAGACCTGGGCATGAAAAAAGAAGGAGAAGTTTGGAAGGAAATGGGAAGAAGAATGAAAAAAAGAAGAAGATGCTTCAAACGTATTGCACCCTCATCTAAACCAACTCCATAAAAAGAGAAGAAGAAGCAGAAATCAATGGAAGGGAAAGGGAAATTACCTAATCAGCGTTTGAGGCAAAAATTGATGGAAAAAGCAAAAATTGACGAGGGCAGAGAATGGAATAGAAAAAAAGAATAGGGAAGGAATCCCTAATCAGCGTTTGAGGCAGAGAATGGCTATTATAGCCAAGGGAGGTAATAGATCCGTAACTGAATATGGCCATAATAGCATTACGGGCAACCAAACATATGAATAGGTGGGGCCCACGTAATAGGGATGTAATGGCTATGCCATTACACCGAACGAAACATGCTCTAAGAATAAGTTACAACGTTCTAAAGTTTGAGACCAATTTAAAATTTTGACCATAGTTTTAATACATGATATGTAATTAAACATGTGTTTATTTTACTAAAAACAACTTTTGAAAAATTAATTTTAGAAAATAATTTTTTTTAGGAAAATTTCAATGATTGGGTAAAACATTTTTTTGTTGCTAGACAAATCTGACTAAAATTTGAAGCAAATATAACATAAATTATATTTATTACAAATATTATGAAAGACAAAACAAAATTTACCTTATATAAATTAAATAATAACCAACGCCTAACTAAAATTTACATTTACGAGAGTAAATAATAACACCCTCCGATTAGAAAAGATAAATGAAATTAATCGATATTTAAATAAATATTTATATTTATATAATTAAAATATTCATATTAAATAAAATAGTGTTAATAAAATAGTAACAGTATTTAAAAGTTAAATCATTACTAATGTTAAATTTTTTATTGAAATAAAATTTTAATATTAAATAAATTTATCAAAGTAATAAATTACATTAATGATTTTAATACAGTAATCCTTGATTCAAGATATTTTTTATTTAAAATTTCGTGTTATTCATGTTGTGCCAAAAAAAGAGCGTTTATTTTCCAATAAATCGTAAAAAAAAGAAGCATTTTTGTTAAATATATTTTTTCAAGAAAACAGATTCATCTATAAACGTCTTTCACTTTTTTTTACATAACACTCGGTCACTCTCATCACTCTCTTTCACTAATTTAAATATATAATTGTATATTATAGTTAGTTATATGAAGGGGAATAAAATATTAGTTAAAGTATTATAATTGGTAGAGAGAGAGTTCATAGTTACTGCCCTTTCATCAAAAGAGAGCTTAAAGCTTTGAATTGGAAAAAAAGAAATAAAAAATCAAAATAATAATGAAAACCCAAAGCAGATCCTCCGTTTGTTGATGGTTTGTGCTTTCTTCTTTCTTACCTACCAGAAGAAGAAGTAGCAGAAACTGAAGCCAAACCGGAAGTCAAATCGGGATTTGGGCTTGGGTTTATCCGTCATTTTAGCTTACGTCGCCGTTTTGATGCTCTTTTTCTCATCCGGTGACGGCGTTACTGCTGATTTCGTTAAATGGATCTTATTTGGGCGAGCTAGCACTGGCACCGGTGGCGGCGGTTTCTGGTCGTCTAACTCGTTGGTTTCAACTTCGGTATAGCGATCGCCGTCACTGCCGTAGCTGGCATCGCCGTCGCCGCAACCGTCGTCTACTCTTGTAGATAAAAAAAAAAAGGAAAAGAAAGAAAAAACAATTCTACAAAAAAAAAGGTTCATTCTCATTCAAAATCACTTCCATCATTACCGCAGCATAGGGAGCTTAGATTGATTTTGGATATTAATTAGGTAAAGTAAGACACATAGAAATCGATATGCTTACGGAACAGAAACCGTTAATGCGAGCTTTGCGGCGAAGTCACACATCTTCATCGCAATCAACGTCATCTTCCTCCTCATCGTCGTCAAATACTTCATCTTCTTCATCGTCGTCGTGGATTCATTTGCGATCGGTTTTATTAGTCGTTGCTTCTTCCTCTTCCTCGTCATCTTCCTCATCTTCTTCCCAACAAATTCCGACTGATCGGTGAGTTTCCTTTTTCCTCTTCCACTTAAACTACTACTTTCCTTATTTCCCCCTATTTATTTTAAGTAAAGATTTCTACTTATTTTTGCCTGGATATGTTAGATTCCCAATTTTCTATTTTTGTAGAAATTACAAATCCTTATTCCTTACTTGAATCCCCGATCTGAAAGTAGTCGAATCAATTCCATCAACATCATGTTCCTTAGTTTGTTAATAAGAGTTCGATTCCAATCTATCTGTTTCTTCGTCTCTCCGAAGGTTCTGAATCTGATTATTATTCGGTTCGCTTTTCAACTTAGTTTCAAACTATCTTTGAAAGCCTCAACTGTTTCAACACTTATGTTGGTCAAACTAGTCAAGGTGTTGTGATTCCTTTAACTTCTGGGGAGGAGAAGTAGTCACTTTCGGAATCTAATTCATTAGCCGAGACATGATTAAAAGCCATTGAATCTCGATTTTGTAGTACTTCATGATAAATGTTTACTATTAATTTGGATTCTTTAGTTGTTGCTGTGGAGTTGTTTTTCTTTGTTTCCATCTTCATTAAGGTCTCTCTTAGTGATCGTAATTACTCTTGCAATGGGTTTATATTTGCAGAACTAGCTAATTTTTTTCCCACACTTGTCTTGACTCTTCCATGTATCTGATTAGCTTTTAGCATTAGTAGTTTAGTGTTCCAAAAGCTTTGTTTCCACATATGATGCATTGCAATTTTGGAAGTGTTTAAGCTCATATACTGTATCTTTCACGAACCACGCATAAACCCAAAAAATCTATGCTTTTGTTTTGTCAACTTAATTCAAACTTATAGGAACTATTATTCATAAGCCTATATCTTGATAGAAGATTCATTAATTTGTTTCTTTTGCTGCAGGGGTAGCCTAAAATCACCTTGGTCCCACAGGAGAAGAAAACATGCCCTTCTACCTAAACAATGGAGGAATTTGTTCACTGCTGATGGGAAACTCATTGATGGTGGTGTCAAGTTTCTGAAAAAAATTCGAAGTGGAGTATGTTTTAAACTTGCTTTAGACTTAAAACTTTACCTTCATCTTGTTTTCTTAGACATTGTATTTTTTTTTTAGTGGATATTTTGTTGCTTCTCGAGAATTCATTCTTTGCACCTTTAATGCAGGGTGTTGATCCAAGTATTAGAGCAGAGGTGTGGCCATTCCTCCTCGGAATGTAAGATTCTTATACTTTTATTTATGTACCATTTTATACTCTGATTCAAGTAAACCTCCCTTTCTTTGAACTATTTAGTTCTTACTTCTTTGACCTCTCTATGAGCTTACTCCTTTCAAATCACTGTCTCGTGGCCTGGTTCCTTTTTCTAATACATCATTGTATCATCTTTTTACCATATCTTGGTGCTTTTCTGACAGTTTATGTCTCAATGATTCTTTAGTGGATAGAAAGCCTGAGTTAAAAGAATTTTATCTTGCGAGTTGCTATTTGCATTATATATTCTGCAAGCATCCATTTTAAGCTCTTTTCCTGGCTGCTCGAGTTTTTCAAGCATCCATTTTAGGGGAAATGGAGTATTTATTGTATTCATTTGCATTATATATTCTTCAAGCATCCATTTTAAGTTCTTTTCCTTGCTGCTTGAGTTTTTCTTCATTTGTAATCATTTTTTGTATTACTTATTTATCTGGAAAACACAATTTTTTGGGAGATGTTTTCTTATGCATTTGAGAAGTGGATCATAAATGACCTGTTACACCACCTAACTGTGATATCTGCATGCTTAACAGATACGACTTCAACAGTTCAAAGGAAGAAAGAGATTCCTTGAGAAGTCAGAAACGGTATCATTTATTTTCTTTCTTGTGCTTCTTTTACACACAGATTAATTGCCAATGCTTTGTTACTTTACCATATTTGTTTTCCCCTTCTCCCCATCTTTTTTCTTTCATTGAAGGTCTGTTTGTTTACGTATTTCTGATGCAGAAAAGAGTATGAAAGATTGCGTAAGCGGTGCCACCAAATCCTTAAACGTACTGAAAAGAGTGTTAAGTTGAAGGGAACTGCTGGAAACGGCTGCAATGAAGACAATGAGTGTTTCAGTCAATTTTTTGATTCTCCAGGCTTGGAGGATATGGTTAGTGGTAGGAGGTCCCACTCCACCGAGGGAGGAAGCCCTGTGTTTGATGATTCTGATCACCGCGTCTGTGATCATAGTCATCCAACCTCTTTATCTTCTGATTCATTTCTGGAGGGAGAGGTTGGTAAGAGAGTAGTTAGTAGTCAAGATGCCTGTACTGGTGAGACAGAATCATCTGATTCTGACTCTTCTGAAGAAGATGAAAACACACCTCTCCTTTCCTCTGAAATAATCGAGGAAAATGATATTCATAAAGATGATAATGGTAGTTCCTCTCCCTCCCAGATAGAAGGCAGGTCTGCAACCCCCACTGATGAAGATTTTGCCACATGGCGGAGAATTATCCTCCTTGATGCAGTGAGGGCAAATGATGACTGGATCATTTACTCTCCATCTCAGGCTTCAGTATCCACAATGAAAGCACAAAGGTTAGCTGAGAGTGTTGGGTTGAAAGATTATGATGATTTAGAGCCATGCAGGATTTTTCATGCAGCTCGCCTGGTTTCTATTCTCGAGGCTTATGCCCTTTACGATCCCGAGATAGGTTACTGCCAAGGGATGAGTGATCTGCTCTCTCCAATCATCTCAGTGGTAGAGGATGACTCTGAGGCCTTCTGGTGCTTTGCAGGTTTCATGAAAAGAGCTCGTCACAATTTCCGACTTGATGAGGTGGGGATTAGAAGACAGTTAAACATTGTCTCCAAGATTATCAAGTGTAAGGATAATCATCTATATAGACACCTCGAGAAGCTTCAAGCTGAAGACTGCTTTTTTGTGTATAGGATGGTTATAGTGCTTTTCAGGAGGGAATTGAACTTTGAGCAGACACTTTGCCTCTGGGAAGTGATGTGGGCAGACCAAGCAGCTATCCGTGCCGGCATTGCAAGGTCTGCTTGGGGGAGGATGAGACTTCGTGCTCCCCCTACCGATGATCTCCTGCTTTATGCAATAGCAGCATGTGTTTTGCAAAGGAGGAAGTTAATCATAGAAAAGTATAGCAGCATGGATGAGATAATGAGAGAATGCAATAGTATGGCCGGACATCTGGATGTCTGGAAACTTCTCGACGATGCCCATGATTTAGTGGTCAACCTACATGACAAGATTTAAGACCAAACCACTCTGCCTGCCCTTTTTTTTCACTGATTTTTCCCCAACTCAACTCCTTGCTACATTTATGGAACCCTAAACTAAAGAAGGGATCCAAGTTATTTGACATTTCAGCCTGAAACAAAGTGTTTTGATAGGCGAATACCCTGAACCAAGTAAATTATGGGATTTACATCTACTATGTTATATTGCCCGCACTCGATACTTCATCGGGGTGATGGTGGCAAACGCTGAGAAATCAGCTATTTAAAATGTTTTTAGCTTTGTTTGCTTGCAATTATTGAAATGACAGAAACTTGCCAACTTCTACTGTTCTTTATGTGTCAGTTCTTTCCCATTGTTCAGTTTATTTGCAAAAATAATCACTAGTATGTTAATTAAAGAATAAAATTTCGATTTTTTAATAACTTTTTTGTGATGTGAAAATTTTCTTAAATCACATTGGACTCCATTCAGTCGAACTAAATTCCACGGCTGAAAACGTATGGAGTCTTTGCCTCCACTATCAGTGGAGAGAAATTTTTTTATTATTTTGGATAATATTGGGAGGAGACTTGAATTAATTAAAATGTTACAAAATAGCTATTGAATTAATTAAATTTTTTTATATAAGTTATTGAACTATTAAAATTGCTGCTATATCATCTCTATTTATACTGTCTATATCAATTGGAAAATTTTCTCTTTTTATTTAATTTTAAATTTTATTTTTATAAAATAACTTTAAACATCATAAATATGCGAATTAAAAATTATTTACCACACTGGTTGTCAAATTATCGTTTAAAGCTTAATAGCTCAATAATTTAAATAAGAACTTTTGAATAGTTCAATGATTTAAATGAAAAATTTTAAATAATTAAATAATTATTTTATAATTTTTAAAATTAAATGACTAATAATTTAATTTATTTTTTTTCTCTTCGGGTTTTACAGTTTTACTTACCTTTCACGTTTTATCTTGTATTAAATTGAAGTCTATGACTTTATTAAACTTTGTTATTACGAGAAATTTGTCCTCGTTTGACCGTGATCACTTCACTTGTGGAATGAAAATGATTATTATTAAAAAAAGCCCAACCTAATTAACAGAACGAGATCATCGACCGTCCATTCTCATCAAACCAAAGAACCATTTTCTTTCTCTACTGCGCAAAGTACTAGATAATTAACTCCACCAAAAGTCAGGTCTGCAACTCTAGTCTAATCCGACAAGCCGCAGATCTTTTTGTCTTCTTCTCCACGTCACCACCAAATACCGTGTGCTTTCCACTCGTTTCACTCTCCAAAACCGACGTCTCCTCTTCCGGCGGCGCCGACTAAATCCCATTTCTATATTCATATATGAATATGAATCCATTAAAAGTCATCTTCATTCCAAAAGGAACTACAAAATTATGTGCAGATCTGAGGATTATTACGACTTTCGCTCCGGCGATCAAAGTCTTCTGAAGATCAAAGCTTTCTTCGTTCGATTTTCGGGTTTCGATTCATGTGCCGACCCGTTATCCGATTCGCTCACTCTACTCTTCCCACCAAGAATCAATGACACGGCGCGGCTAGAAATTCCCGGCTCCATTATCCGATCCGGTTCTCCCGCGTTCGTGACACTGCATCGATTGGTGAAATTGAAGACGAGGGACGGAGAGGCGATATATGGGAGCAGGGAGCGGGTTCGGGCCGGGGATGGGGTCCGGTTCGAGGTTTACTCGAGAGAGGAAAAGGTGTTGAACGGGGTTTTAAGGAGAGAAGAAGAAAAGTGGAAAATGGAATGCAAGTGCGCGCTGGAGAGTGGCAATACCGAAATGATAGGCGGTAAAGCGGCGGTTGCGGATGTTTGCGTGGCGGTGGAGGGAGACCTGGCGATGGGGGAGAGGGTGGAGATGGTAGTGAGGAAGTGTAGAAAAAACAGGAGGGTGGGGTTCGATCAGCTGGAGGATATTCCAGAGGAGAGAGAAGGAGAAAGTGAAAGGGACGGTGGGGGAGAAGAGGTGGATATAGAAGCGGCGGGTGTAAGCTGGGCCTTTGATGTGGGCATTTGGATCATGTGCTTCGGGGTTGGATATTTTGTTTCTAAAGCCACTGCCAAAAGCTTGAGGCGCATGCGATTACTTTGACACTGTTAAAAACAAAAAAAAAAAAAAACCATTTACCTTGGGGAATTTATATTTCAAGGTTGTGTTAATCTTTTATTAGTTACCCAAATTTGGGAATTTTGTGAAACTCCAATTCGAGTGATTTATTGTAACAAACGAATTATTGGGGAAAAATACTTGCCAAAATATTTGCTTTTTTTAATGACATAAATGAGGCCTGGCTAAGCTGCAATTGGCAACAAATCAACCCAATAAAACTGAAATGCTTACCAAATTTGGCATTAACTTACAGGGTTTAGTAAGATTTGAATGAAATTTTTCGAGAGAGAATCACGGAAAACTTTTCCTATTTATGGTTGAGAATATTAAATGGTGATTTGATTAGGACTTTGGGTCAAGAACATGAAACTTTCAGATGCCGATGGCCATGGATTCTGAATCCAATCGTCTCTGGTGCAGATATGAGGCTTTAGATGATTGAGAATGTTCATTTAGGTGCATGTACAAGATGATGCTTGAACTTATCTTTGATATGACCATCCATAATCCTTCACTTCTATAATCGGGTTTTATTTGCTTTGTTGTAGTTTTCTATCTTTCGTCTTCTATTGATTGACATCATTCAATTTAATAGTTTTTATATAATGTTATATACATTAAAATCAATACAGTTTACATAACTATGATTTATAATTTATTCATGAATATCACATAATCAAAAAATTATATTTTTCCTTATTCGGATAGAAAATTAAAAGAAAAAGAAAAAAGAGAGAAAAATATTAAAATGATCAAACAGTTCACTGAAGTGATGAAAGCATCAAGTCCACGTGTCAAAATCCTAATCACCTAACATAAAAGCCACGTCAGCACCCACCCCGGTTATCTCTCTTCTCCCTCAAATCAGTCCCCCCCCCCCTATATCGCTACTCATGGCGGTCAACCGATCAAATAATCACTTCACCAATCAATAATTAAAAAAGAAGAAGCCGCCTTTTTAATTTTCACTTCGGTTGTTTTACTTTAATTACTCCGCCGCCGGCGTTCAACGTCGATTACTCGACTGCTAGTGATTTGGTTATTTTTTCCAAAGGGCGGTTTAAGGCTTTAGGTTTTGCGGAGAATGGGAGGAAGTCGGAGTTACTCAGCGAATCCTAGCGATTACAAGCTTCTAGAAGAGGTTGGTTATGGCGCCAGTGCTACTGTTTATAGAGCGATCTTCCTTCCTACTAACGACATCATAGCTGTGAAATGCTTGGATCTCGATCGGTGCAACAGTAATCTGGTTTGTGTTTTTTTTTTTTCGAATTTTGCTTTTAGTTTAACTGTCTCTAGTCAAATAAATGAGCTTACTTGATTTCATTTTAGTTAGTTTTGGATAGAGATCTCGTTTGATTGAATTTGATTTGATTGTGGATTTCCGTGATTGTTTTTGGTCGAGTTGAACGGAATTCTGATAGTCTTACTTTTTATTATTGAAGCTCGTTTCTTTGGATTTTTTCGGAGTTTGTTATACCTTGAACATGATCAAATTGAAGCTTTGTATTATACTATATGTCAATTATGGCAATAGTAATGACCCCAAAGCAGTAAGAAAGAAAAATAAGAACGGGAAGATTTTACTTGGAAGTTAAACATCCCAGATATAATCAATGTCTAATAGAAAAAAGTGTAGTGATATACAGATTCAACTTGTGGGACATGGTCCATACCATGGGGGCGCACCTCCGGTCGCACCCCTAGTCGAGTTTAGTGGTGGATGGGGTTCGGCCCGAGGCCGTAGCCCGCCACAGATCTCCAATTTTATTTCTTTAATAAGAGAGTTGCATCTCGAACTTTTCAGGCCGGATCAAACGGGATTTGGGTCACATAACTCTAACACTTTGTATGTGCTTGTTTCTATCACTCCATATGGTGCTTGGTTTTTGTTCCTTTTGAACTTGTGTAAAGTTGAAACTTGTTCTTTTTATCGTCTATCATTAATTATTTCTGAGGAAGCAAAGAAATAATATTTAATAGTGTTATCCGAAATATTTCATTCAAATTAGAGTTATCTTTCTTTTAGCATCTACGCCATTGATTTAGATTAGGCATTTTAGTGCTGAACTGCTTTTGCTACTGTGTGCTCTTAAAGTAGTCTATCAACATTATATGGTTACTTAAAGCTGAGATTACTTCGAAACGTGTCATCCTGGGTCCCTGATATTTTCTTTCTTTTGTTTTTAAATTGTGTAAATCTGGAATACTTGCATAGAGGAATAGAATTATTGTCTACTTGATATTCAAGGATATAATCTTACTTTAAAAAAAAAAAAAAAAGAGATATGATCTTGTTTTCATAGAATTTTTGCTTCTCAACTTGAGGAAGTATTGAGAGATCAGGAGGATTCCATTCCAAGTATAATAAGAGTTTAAAAGTTTGGACTTGCTTGTGTTGGGATTTTATCATGTTAAAATGTTATCTAAATAAGGGACACAGTACTACACTAGAAACCTTCCTTTTCCTTTCCCTAGTTTCCTCTCAATCCAGGCCAGGCCTTAGATCCAGTTCATGTGTACCAAACATCTTGTATGCTTGCTTGTTTCATTACTATTGATCGTTCTATGGGAATTTTCTACTTTTGGTAGTAATACAATCACTCAAGTATGTGTACCAAAAATCTTTTTTGGCTATTGGGATCTTTTGTGATATTGTTTAGAGGCTTTAATAATTGGTAGTATCATGAGTGGTATATTTAGATCCATATTTTCTGCTCTTCATGTGATCTATTGGCTCTTAACAGGCTTTCTTAATGCTGTTTTGCAGGATGATATACGCCGGGAAGCTCAAACAATGAGTTTGATTGATCACCCAAATGTTATTTGGGCATATTGTTCTTTTGTGGTTGACCATAATCTTTGGGTAGTCATGCCTTTCATGTCAGAGGGTTCCTGTTTGCACCTCATGAAGTCAGCATATCCAGACGGTTTCGAAGAGCCTGCTATTGGTTCTGTTCTGAAAGAAACTCTCAAAGCTCTGGATTATCTTCATCGACAAGGACATATTCATCGGGATGTTAAGGTCAGTGCCTTACGGAAGTTGGCATTATGTTATCTGATTGGATTCACCATTATTTTATTTAAGTTCTATTTAATTGGCATTACAGGCTGGAAATATACTGCTTGATAACAATGGCACAGTAAAGCTTGCTGACTTTGGTGTTTCAGCTTGCATGTTTGATGCAGGAGATAGACAACGTTCTAGAAATACCTTTGTTGGTACTCCTTGCTGGTGAGCTATCTTTGTCAAATCTGTCTAACTATTACCCTTCTCTTCAGCTCCTCATGTACTCTGATATTCCTATTTATCCTTTCTTTCAGGATGGCACCAGAGGTCTTGCAGCCTGGAAGTGGATATAACTCCAAGTGAGTGTTCAGTCTTCACTAAAGTTAAGGTCTTAGAATTTCACTTAAATCCATTGTCACCTTACAATGTTGCATAAGTATTTTCTGCTTCAGTGTGGCAAGGGGTGGTCATGACTCATGAGTTTGAACCTACAAGGACTCATGAATTTGGTCTGAGCGACATTTGTTCTGAAACACAAAACTTCACTTTATCCACACATCTGGGCTTTCTATGAAAGCACTTATGTGCCTCAAAGTTACCACTTTTGCATGTAAATTGTAATCTGTATTCTGAATCTTCAAATGGTATTGTGGGAGTCTGGCTAAAGTTTTTATAGCTACTGGCTAGTATGCTTGGGTTGCATTGAATTTGGCTCAGTTGCATGCTATGTTGATGCATTTCTTGGTACCTTTAAGGAAATGGTACATTTTTATTCCACGTTAATTCTGTAATTCGTTAATTGCTTTTTTTTTCCTGGCACAGGGCTGATATATGGTCTTTTGGTATAACAGCATTGGAGTTGGCTCATGGTCATGCACCTTTCTCTAAATATCCCCCAATGAAGGTATCAAAACTCCATTGAAAATATAACAAGAATTTATTTGAGTGCTGCACAGTGAGGGTTTGCTATCATGAGTTTTTAATCAACTTTTATATATGTTCACAACCTTTTTTTTTTCCAACATTAACAGGTTCTCTTGATGACAATACAAAATGCTCCTCCAGGACTTGATTATGATCGTGATAAGAAGTTCTCTAAGGTACTGCTATTCTTTCCTTCTACACAAGAATAATGATAGACATGTTATTTGTCATTATGTATGTAAAACACTGGTTGGTGCCTTCAGTGGTGTTTTGCAATTGCTTACTTGTCATAACAAATTTCTAATTAAAGGACTTCCAGCTGTGATCAGTCTTTCAAAGAAATGGTTGCAATGTGCCTGGTGAAAGATCAAACAAAGAGGCCGACTGCAGAGAAATTATTAAAACACTCCTTTTTCAAGCATGCAAAGCCTCCTGAGCTCTCTGTGAAGAAATTATTTGCTGGTCTGCCACCACTTTGGAATCGTGTGAAATCCCTTCAGGTTAGTGATCACACTGCCACAATGCAGGTATTTTGCTTCTTTTGCCATCATATTTGTTTAATGCTTTTCTTTTTTGTCTGAAATTTTACAGCTTAAAGATGCTGCACAACTAGCTCTAAAGAAAATGCCTTCAGCAGAACAAGAAGCTATATCACAGGTTAGCAGTCATCAATCAGAAGTCATTATTGTCTTAGATAAATCAGATTCTTTTCTTCTCATAACATATCCGTGAAATTTTTAACTATTGGGTTGTCCACTTGGGGACATTTGTGCTTTTTTACTGCTTGGGGTGTTACCTTTTCTTCTGCTTGTCAGAGCGAGTACCAAAGAGGAGTTAGTGCCTGGAATTTCGATATTGAGGATTTGAAAGCGCAAGCATCTCTGGTAGGCCACATATTTAGTTTTAATCTTTAATACTAAAGATTTTAATTCAGACATATAATGTGAGAAGTAATTTCTCTGTCAGTTACATCAGTTATTCAATTTATAATAATTTTTCTACTTTAACATGCTAAGGTGCGTGATGATGATATTCACGAGTGCAAAGATGATGAAAGCATGAAATCAAGCTTTGGTCATAAGGTAGTTGTGTAGTTCCCCCCCTCGGTGATTTGTGATACATGATTAAAGTGGTATTTCTTTTTTTACTTATGCAGCTTGAAATTGTTTTTTTTTCCTTATTTGTCCCTTATTGCAAACTATGTTAATGGGTTCCTGGTTTTGCTGACAGGCTGAAGCTTACTGTGGATCTGGTTTGGGAACATTGAATTTAAGTAGGGAAGTATCTCAGTCTGAATTTGGAGAACCAATGACCATTGACTTATTACAGTCTGATTGCTTGAATGGAAAGGGAAAGAACCCAGAATGTGATATAGTTGAGGCTGGCCTGCACGAGAAGGGTTTGAGGAAAAATGGTTCAGGCATTGATATTATGGCATCAACTTCAGAAAAGGATGTGGTCATGACCGGGGCTAAATCAGTGAAACCTAGGCAAACCCAAAGTGGGCCACTCACACCTGGTGCTATTCTTAATCATTCATCTTCTGAGCGGGTTCATAACTCAGAAAGGTTGGTGATAGTTCATATTTAGGCTTGCTTAGCCATTTGATTTATCTTATTATTATTATTATTTAAGAAGTGATCTCAACCTTTTCCTTTTCTCCAATTAATTGTTATCTGATGATGTTTATGCATTAACATGTAGCACATTTGGTTCTAATTTTAGTTTGCTTATAGCATATTAGGGGTCTCTCTCTCTCTATCTGATTCAAATGTTTGAGTTAATTCAGCATAGCATTGATTGCATACTTGTATAAGCGTAAATTTTAATATGGTTGCTTGTATTAGTGCTTTAGTCTTGTCTAATTTAAGGTTACAGCAACTGCGTTTACATGTGTGACAAAGTCTTGTCTAATTTAATTTAAGAAAATAATTTATAAATCTTTTAAAATAGAAGAGAAACTGTAGGATGCGGAGTTAATGCTTGTTGATGATTAGGTTTGAAAATGAAATTTCACAAGTGAATGAGAGAGTTTGCCTAGTTCGTAAAGCACCAAGCTTTAGTGGTCCGTTGATGCTTCCTACTCGAGCATCTGCAAACAGTTTATCAGCTCCAATTAAATCATCTGGAGGTAATAAATTCATGGCATTTAGAAATATTGTTTTTTTGTGTCACTGGCATCACCACCGGTGCTACTTTAAATATATATAGTATCATTATTTTCCTCCTTCGACAGGGTTTAGGGATTCTCTGGATGACAAGTCAAAGGCTAATCTGGTGCAAATAAAAGGTCGATTTTCAGTAACATCTGAAAATTTAGATCTTGTAAAGGTAAGGTTCAATTTTGCTATATTAGTTCTCTTTTGCAACTTCACTAATCAAATAATGTTCTATAGGATATTCCTCTAAGTTCAGTTTCGCGCCGATCGTCACAGGTTGGTTAGTGGTCTTTGCTTAAATATCCTTCTATTAACAATATTAATTGTCCAGTTCTTACTGGTTGCTCTCTCTCTTCTTGGGTTTCAGACTTCGCCTCTCAGAAAGTCTGCTAGTGTAGGTGATTGGATACTTGAATACAAACAAGCGGTTCGTGCACTAGATCTTCTCCTCAACATGGTTTAATGTGAATTATGCACTGTTTTATTTTAACATCTTCCATCTTGAAGCTTAAGGATGTGTTATAAATGGAGGAGCCATTGTTAAGGCATGTGCCTAGGTAACAAGGTTGGCACAAATTAGAGAAAGTGCCTTCCATGGGATACACCTTTATTGAGGCGCATGCCTTCTGAAAGGCTCATAAAATACTAGCCTCACTCAACTGATTTTGTTTTCTACGATTTATATTATAATGAGGTATATAGTAGCAACAAGAAGAATATATGTTGTTTCACATTAATAGGGGTTAATAACCACACTTCAGTGTAAATTCATTTAATCTTTTACGTGGCTCCAACATTCCGGTGGTGTAACATGTTTAGCTGCTTATTATGCTGCTGCACTATGTCATTAATTTGTCTGCTTACAGTTACCCCACCCCTCCCTGTTTTTCAGCCTAACAATCATTCCCCCAAGGATTTGACCAATGGTAACATGCCCACCTCAATTGTTATGAGTCACCTTCAGAATCTTTTCCAGCAAACCTCTGCTCAACAGGTAAAGATTTGGAGTTGGGACAATCATTTCGCTGATACATACTTTCTTGCCTTAAAGACAATGTTCTCACTAGAAGTTGTTCTGGAATGCTAGGATCTTATTGTGAATTTGTTGAATACATTGCAGCCAGCTGAGTTTGTAGATGGTCAGTGAAAGATTGGTCTATCACAGTTACATGTTTAAATTAGGAAGTACACTGCTTGTAGTGTTAATATGTTTCTCTTTTTGTTTTCCCAGCCGCTCAAAATGGAAAGTTGCCTCCTCTACCTCGTTGTTCTGAGAGCAATGGAAATGTAAGAACCTTTTATCTATTCTTAATTATGACTAATATCTAGCAGGTTATTCTTCCTTCCTTATCTGGTCTTCTTTGTCAATAGGTGAAAACAGCAGCCTCTGAGAGGGAGCGTTTACTGCTTGGCAAGATCTCAGAGCTACAGTCGAGGTTAGTTGTTGGGAATCTGTTACCAAGTGGAAGCCATTCTTTCCCACCTATATATACAAGTTTCTTCTGATACTCTCTTCCTTGAACACTTGTTGCAGAATGATGAGTTTGACTGATGAATTGATTGCTGAAAAGTTAAAATATGATCAAGTGAGTTGCATGATGGTTATCTAAATACATTTTCAGGCTTTATGTTGCCTCTACTTTATTTCATGGTCGTGTGCAAGTAGGATACATTCAAGATCTGATGTTGATTCTGGACCTAGTTTAAGCATGCCACCCCCTTCCATTGCTCGAAACTTGATTCATCTGTTCTTTCTCAATATTTTCCTTAATAATCTAAAATGCGAAGAAGGAAAAGTTATCCATCAGCTCTGATAGTTTCATTGTCATTATGCAGTTGCAACAACAACTTAGGTTGATGTCTGGTGGGGAAGAGTGGGATTAGAAGGGAAGGTTATGCAAGAAAGCTGTGACAACCACTGTACAGTAAACTCCCAATGCATAATTGGGCAAAAGATGTAAAGTAGGCAGGTGAAGTTGTATTCCGCCATTGTTTGCCTAATGCCTATGAGCCATCGACAACGTTAGAACAGTAGAAGGCTTTGATCTGGTACATCCCTTTGCAGATTTCAGCTTCTTCAATGACAAATAAGCAAATATTATGGGTGCATGAGGATGCTTGTACTTGAATATTTCATGTAAAAAAAATGTTGTTCCAGTTCCAGAGCCAGAATCATTGAAGTAGCATAGAAAGGTTAGATTTATGAGTTTTGGTTCTGTCCAGAAAAAGCTGAGTATCATATTAAGTTATTTAACAACCAAGTTGGTGTTTTTTCGAAGCTATCATGGGATGTTGAACCAGTATAGTATATCTTTTTTTATATTTATTATATATTTCGACATTGTAATTTTTAGGACTATGAATGCCATTGCTAACATTTTTTAAAGATTTATTTATTCAGTCAGTGTTATCTTCTCTCTTTTTCAAACAATATAAAATTAAAAAAAGAAAAAAGAAAAGAAATATCTAATATGATCTCCTTTGACAGTCACTGAGATGGCTATTTTAGGGCCGGGGCTATTTTGATCCTTGAAACGTGTCTCTTCTAAAAGGAAATTTTCATCAGCCTATACAAAAGAGCCGAACATTGACCCAGATTTTAATGACTACAGAAAGTTGTAGGGCCTCAGCCCAATGAGAGAATTGGTCCCTGTGCCCTATAGTAGCGCGCCAAACAGTTCCAACATTCATTAACCCATTTCACCATCGGCGTTGTTGTGCACTGCAAACGGACATAACGGCAACGCTTCTTCCCTTCCTCTACATTTCTCTTCACAATTTCCAACAATTTTGGCGGTGGCCTACCGAGGGCAAGCAACAACCATGGCCCCCGGCCGTCGTTCGGATAGAAGCTTGTTACAAGACCTACTCTTATATGCAGCCAGCATCGCTTTCAGTTGCCTGGTCCTCGCCGGCCTCAAACAACTAAACCCAAATCGTGATGCCTCTAAGAAATCGATTGCGAACAAAAATGCCATCTCCAAACGCCTTGGTCGCCCCCTCATCCACACTGACCCTTACGAGGTACTTCAAAAAGAAAAAAAAGAAAAAAGAAAAACAAAATCATCGTTTATAATTACATATAGATCGGGCAAAACCCCTCTTGTATTCTCGAAGTCATTGTTTTTTCCCCATAAAATGCAGGATGTGATAGTGGGTGATGTGGTGAACCCAGATCACATAGACGTAGAATTCGACTCTGTTGGTGGGCTTGACAGAATAAAAAAAGCACTGTATGAGTTGATTATTCTTCCTCTTAAGAGGCCTGAGCTTTTTGCTTATGGCAAACTTTTGGGTCCCCAAAAAGGGGTGCTTTTGTACGGACCACCAGGGACCGGGAAAACCATGCTTGCCAAAGCCATTGCAAAAGAATCTGGGGCTGTTTTTATCAATGTCAGAGTTTCTAATTTGATGAGTAAATGGTTCGGTGACGCCCAAAAACTAGGTATGAACAGTGGGATTTCGTTTAATCCTTGTTACACACATTTCTAACTTCTAAGATTATATTAATGCCATTATGTTATATTATTGCAGTGGCTGCTGTCTTTAGTTTGGCTTATAAGCTGCAACCGGCAATTATATTTATTGACGAAGTGGATAGTTTTCTGGGGCAACGACGAGCCACGGACCATGAGGCAATGGCTATTATGAAAACTGAGTTCATGGCCTTGTGGGATGGTTTTACCACCGATCGTGAGTATTCTTTGTTATTACCTTAATTATGAACTAACTTTTAATCTGTGAATGTACGAAAAATTAAATGTCCTTTTCTAACTTACATTATCGGTATAAAACATGATTGAATTAGAAGGGTTAAGGATACAAAATTTGTTAATCCAATGGTCAGGTGTTATATACACTTTCCTACTGTATAGCTAACCACTGAATTAACATATAAATTGTACTGTCAAAACTACAATATTAGAAGAATGGTTTTTACATTTTAATTCAAGATGTTTTTCCTTTTGCTTCATACCTTGATTTTTAGAGTCATTATGTATTTAAGTCAATTTCTTAGGTATTAGAAAAGCATGTGTGTCACATCAAGTGGGGTGTTTTGTCAGATTTATATTTTAAAACTGTTTAACACTGTTATATAGTGATGTTTCTTGTGTTCTTCATACAGAAGTGATCAGTTAGGAAAAGATATGGGCATGTAATAATATAGCTTTAAATAATTAGTGTATGTTGATATTCAGCGTTCTAACTTTTGTATATAGCTATGAAGTTGAATTTTCTATTAACTTGCATTCAGAGAATGCTCGAGTTCTGGTACTTGGTGCAACTAATCGTCCGGCAGAGCTTGATGAGGCAATTCTTAGGCGTTTCTCCCAGGTTTTT
Source organism: Gossypium hirsutum (assembly GCF_007990345.1). NCBI lineage: Eukaryota > Viridiplantae > Streptophyta > Magnoliopsida > Malvales > Malvaceae > Gossypium > Gossypium hirsutum. The sequence goes on along the minus strand of NC_053448.1, from coordinate 59,703,605 downwards.
GAAATTGGAAAGCCTGACTGTGATGATCGAGAAAAGATATTGAAGGTGATATTGAAGAATGAGAGAGTGGAGGACACTATTGATTTGTACCACATAGCTAGATTATGTGAAGGTTATACTGGTTCTGATTTATTTGAGCTCTGCAAACAAGCAGCATATAATCCTCTCAGGGATCTCTTAAATGAAGAGAAGGCTAAAAAGACACGTCAAGTAAGTACAGATAAATCACTGGTTTTACTCTTTATCGATATGAGAATCTTTATCAGTTAATCACCAAATTATTGGGTTTCTTTTGGTGAAAGTTGCTTGTTAAATTCACATAAGATCTTTACTTTAAAAGATTAGCAGTATGCTCTTTCATGTTTCATTGCGACTTGTGCAATAGCAATCTGTCTTAACTTGCTGGTGTTTTTGGTGTGTAGTTACAGGCACCAAGACCATTGTCGCAGTTGGACTTTGAGAAAGCTTTAGCTGCTTCCATGAAAACAAGCATCGGTGTTGATGAGCACAATGGGTATAGCTCTTGTTCATCAACATAAGTTGAATGCAGTCAATTGGTTACTGGATTGAGTTGTGATGGAGCACATGCAAATTTTGATATTCTTGAATACTAACTTTGAGTAAGAGCCTAAGCCACTCCTCGATGTTTAAGTTATAGTGTTATTCAAATAGAAAATTCAGAAATGTACTAGGCTTATAAACTTTATACTTGACTTGGATTCATTGTTCTGAAATATTTGTGGGTGTGGAGGAGTGTTCCACTGTAGCCATATTTGGAATTTAACAGAAGAATACATTTTATATAAAAGCATGAGATCTTAAATGGAATTGGAGATGTCACCATGGGAGCAAAGACCCCTGAATTGAATGGTTTTTGAATTAACCAGCATCTTTAAACTCTTTATGTGAACAATCGATTAGGTTTACCATACACTTCGGCAGCCACTATTTTAAGTTTATTACAAATATAGCTAATAATGAACTATCTCATGTTCCCATTTGGGGGGGGGGGATTGTAATCCAAGTATGATACAGAATGCAGTCAAAATGAGCCATATATACTGATTCTCATCCATTTGAAATTTCTGATCACCTTGTATCCGTCCTCGGAGCTGATCTTTTCATGGGAAAAGGACTTAAAATCCTCATCTTAATGCAAAAATCCAAGCCAACAGCAGCAAATAAAAAAACGAGAAGATTCTGGGATACATAAACTGCACCATCGACAGCATGAGACAAGAAGCTTCCAGGATCCAGTTCCAGAGGAGCCCCTCCTCCCAATGTACCAAGACCTGCATTTTCAATTATTACTTTACATATCAAACCTGGAACCATGTGCTCTATGTTTGCATATATCCTATTCTACGGACTATACTCATAAAGATTTGTGTCTAGCAGCACATGATTGCTGTTATATATACCTTTCACAAAACCGAAAGCTGCAGATGTGCCGGTCTTGAGCTGAAAATTGTCCAAGTCCCTCCTAACTGCATAGCGAAAAGTGACCCCAAACAATGCGCAGCTGATGAAATTGAGTGATAAAGGGAGCAGCAGCTGAGTGGTGCTGGAAACTTGGGTTAGGGAGATGGGGAATCCAGCAAGGGTGCCAACAATTGCAGATATCAAAGCTGCTTTTAATGACTCTACTCTCTCTTTATCAGTATCAATTCCTTCTTCACCATCTTCTTGGCTGCTGAAAGCGTTTCCATCTCCATAATTAGCTTCATTAGGTCCAAGTGAGCGTTCTGCTTCTTCAATCATGGCCCGTGCTTGTGAAATCTCCTGCTGAGTTTCTGCAATCTTGAATTTTCACCAAAATTTACTCATCAATAGTTACATAGTCCCATCATGGAAAATATCCCTATGAGTTAATTAGATAATCATATGAAAAGTTTCCCATAATTAGAGAAGAAGCTCACCTCGGAGGCCCTGGATTCTAATTGGTCAATGTAATTTCTCAATAACCGAGCTTCAAGTTCTTGTTTTTCAATCTCTGCAAGTTGTCTCTTAGCAATCTCTACTCTCTCTGAAGCCTTCTCCAATCCATCAAGCAAACCCTTGTTCTCTTCTCGGTTCAAGAGTTCCTCAACCTGCTTGCCAAGGATACCAGAAAGGGCATCCTTCAAGCCATTGCTTGTTTCTTGCTCCTCCGAGTTACCGCTGCATTTCAAGGTGAGAGGCTTTAGCTGAGGAGAAATGGGGCCTTTTGGACATGTCGAAGGTGCTAAGTAGAAGGGATCTTTGAATAGGAATATGGGTTTTGAAGAGAGAAGCAAAGTGGAGGCGATTGCTGAGGGCATTGATGCAGGGATTGCAGCGCCTGGATTCTGTGCAAATGCGATTGTTATCCTTTCCCTCTCACCCTTCGGGCCTCCAGTTCTGGCCCCTGATTTTTTTTGCGGTTCTTATTGATGTTTTAATCACTTATTTTCGGTAAGAATACTTTACAGGTCCCTATATTCTAATGCAGATTGCATTATGATCCTTTGGGGGGGGGGGGATAGCTGTGCTTTTAGGGTGTGTGTGAGTGAAAAACTTGGAAAAGGTTTTCAAAATTTAAGAAAATAATTTATTTGTTTAAGTAAATAGGGTAATTTACCAATAAAAGCCCTTTTTTTTCAAAATTTACCGAAATGGGCCAACTATTTAATTATTTACTGAAATAGTCCATTTTTCGCAAAATCGCGTCCACGTCAGCGTGATGTCAGGGTAGGCGCCAGGAAATCGCGTCCATGTCAGTGCGACTTGCTGACGTGGACGGAAATCGCGCCCTAGAGGACGCGATTTGCTGACGTGGCATGAACAGTTTATGTTTTTTAGCTTGAAAAACTTTGAAAGGCCATAACTTTTGGCTCGGTTGTCCAATTGAGACGATTTTTTTTTATTTCGAATAAATTTTCGAGATCTACACGCTGACAAACTACTTAGAGATGAATAGAGACTAATTTGTAAAGTATAATTTGTTAGTTACGAGTATAGGGACTAAAGTGTAATTATTTCAAAATTAGCATGAAATTTTTGTATTTAAGAATATTTGAATGTTATGGAAGGATGGAATTGAATTTGAATTGAAAAACGAAGCTTAGATTTGAAAATATGACTATTTAGGTTTTAGGGACTAAATTGAATAAAATGGAAAATTTTAGGGAACTTCCAAAAGTGGAATGAGCTGACTTATACCTATAACAGGATGATATAAGACAATTCTGTAAAAAAATATCCGGTGTTTACTTCAAATAAATAAGGAAAATAATGATTTTAATGTTTCAAAATTCAATTTTAAACCGAAAAAATCGAAATTTAGGGGCAAAAAAGGATCTTTTTTGACGAAAACTTTGGCAAACCGCCTTAGGCTATTTGCCAACGCGTAGATCTCGAAAATTTATACGAAATAAAAAAAAATCGTCTCAATCTGACAACCGAGCGAAAAGTTATGGCCTTTCAAAGTTTTCCAAGCTTAAAAACATAAACTGTTCATCCACGTCAGCAAATCGCATCCTCGTAGGCGCGATTTGTGTCCACGTAAGTAAATCGCGCTGACGTGGATGCGATGTCCTGACACGTACCCTGACATCGCGCTGATGTGGACGCGATTTCGCAGAAAATGGCCCATTCCGGTAAATAATCAAAAAATCGGCCCATTTCGGTAAATTTTGAAAAAAAACGGCTTTTATTGGTAATTTACCCTAAGTAAATATATTGAATTTTTTAATATTTATGAGTAATTTTAAGAGGGAATTTTAATAGTTTAATTTTTTTTTCAAAACCAATCTAATTTTATTTTATTTTATGCATATGATTCCGCCGATAAAAACTTAAACTTCAAATTATTTTTATTTAAGTGTAATATATATTTTAAAAAATTTATTTTATTAAAATTGTTTATATTATTTTACAGATATAATGATATCCATATTGTTTTTTTATATTATTTATTTTTAATATAATTATTCTTCTTTGGTAATTATTTTTTAATTTTTAAAATTTCATTAACTAGTTTTTTTCTAACACAATTATTTATCCAAGCAAAGCAATTGCAAACCCAAGCATTTAGAATTGATTAATTTAGCCCTCAATATTTTCATCTTTTATCAATTTGACCTTTATTCTTTTTGGAGCTAAATTTGACCATTAACCTTTCAAAAAGAGTTAAATCATTTTTTTAACAAAAATACAAACTAAAACATTATTTTCTTAACGATGTTAGTGTGGAAACCCGTGTGGTAGTCCATATATATTTCATGTTGACATGACATTATTTGTTTTATATGTCACCAACAAATAATTTAAAAAATTATAAAATACTCAAAATTTTATAATTCAAAAAATATAAAATATAAAGTATAATAAGTTCATAAAAATTAAAAATATATATATGAAGTATACATGGATTGTCATGCGAGTTTTCATGTTTGAAAATTTAATGTTTTAATCAGTATTTTTTTTAATAGCAAATTTACTTTTTTTAAAAGGTTGATGGTTAAATTTGACTTTTTTTAAATGGCTGAGGGCCAAATTTAGCTCAAAATAATAATAATGGTCAAATTGACAAAGGATGTAAACATTAAGAGTAATTTTTTCATTATGCGTAAACTTAATTGTATTGAGCATCCTCCAATTATGATTCTCGTTCAAAATTAATCTCCAAACTTTAAAACATTATAATTGCACTTTTAAACTGTCGAGATTACATAGATCAAATTTTTTTCATTTTTAAATTTATTAATTTAATTGATAAATAATACTCAGACCTTATGCGACGTAATTTAAAATGAAAAATTATATGACGAGACATTAATTTAAAAAGTGATATGATATTTTTTATAAGACATGTAATGTTCACCCTACCCATTATTGATTAAAAAGTTTGTACCATTACATTTAATTCAGCCCAATTTCATACATTATCATCGATTCACATCTTATATCAATTTGACTTTTATTCTCTTTTTTTTTACTAAATTTGGTCACTAACCTTTCAAAAAGAGTTAAATTATTATTATTTTATATGAAAAAGTTGATTAAAACACTAGCGTTTTAGTGATTTTGGTATGGCAACCTGTGTAGTAGTCCACATGTACTTCCTGCAACATGGCACTATTTGATATATTACGTCAATAAATAATTTTAAAATTATAAAAATATATTAAAAAATATTAGTATGGAGTACATGTCGATTGCCATGCGGGATGCCATATTTAAAAACTTAATGTTTTAATCAATATCTTTATTAAAAAAATAATTGGACTATTCTATAAAAGTTGAGGACTAAATTTAACCAAAAAAATATGAACTAATTTAACAAAAATGTATTATTATTATGCATTGATTAAATACAACAAATATTTTAAAGTACAATAAATTAAATGAACATACCACGTTACTTAAAAATATCACGTTATATTTTAAAATTAATATCACACCATTTAATCTATTTCATAAAATTAATATTTTTATACTATTATAAAAATAATAATTTTGTTCCTCTTCAAGGATCTTTTTCTCATTTTAAAAATATAAATATTAAATACATTTCACTCTATGATACAAAAACTTGTAGATTACTTTTTACCGATGATATTTATGGGCCGAGTTGATTCTCAATTCCAAACAAATTTTTGGACTTGAATTCGAGCTCGACTAATTTACCTAAATGGCTTATTATATTATTTAAGAGATGATAAATTTTTTATTTAAGTTTAATTATATAATTATTAATATAAAATTAATTTTTTAAACAATAAAATTAGTTGGATCGAGATTAAAAATCTTAAACCGAAACCCGACCCATAATGAGTTGTGGCCGTCTAACTTTATATTTCATTCATAATTTTTTTTTATTTAGGGTAAATTATATAAATAGATAGTTACCCAACTATGCCTATATTCATGTTTTAGTCGCCCAACTTTAAAAATTTTTAACTTAGGCGTTAACGTTTGAATTCGTCCCTATTTTAGTTACCGCTATTAAATTGATGACAGAAAGTCTTCTTCTAATTGACATAATAACACATTTAGTCCTCAATACTTACATATTCTATCAATTTGTTCGTAATTCTAAATAATTTAATAAATTTAATCCTTCACATTTACAAATTTTATCAATTTGATCCTTAAACTTTCTAACCAAAGCTTTCAATTTTTAAAACAGAGACATTACATATCCAACTAATTTACCATACTCGAACTTAAATTTCATTTATCACTTAACCCAAGGTATATGATTTGTAAGTAATACAAGGGACATCCAAAAAAACAAAGATACCTTTTTATATCTCATGTAATAAAATATACTCATGCAATGCAGACTAGATACATGCACTAATCAAAAAATATATTTTCTATTATTCTCAAAAAATAATTTAATTTTTAAGTACCATACTTGAATTTAAATTTTAAATTTTAAAATATGTAAACAAAACATTTTCAAACTAGATTCATAAAAATTAAACTTAGAAAAAAACTAAAAATGTTTCTAAAAAAAGTAAACAAATTTTAGAAACACTTTTTCTTTTAAAAATAAAATATTTATTACAAATAGATTTCATAAATAAAAAATTAATAGATTTTATAAACATTTTTTTATATATGGTTAATCTAGGAAATTATATATACCATATACATATAATAATGATTTAAGATATTAATTTTATCAAATAAGATATTGAATTAAAAATATATAAAATGATTTAAACTTAATTATACTACCAATTATAAAATTTATACAAAATCATACAATATATAATAATTGATATATACAACCAAATTTGTGCATTTCTAAAAGTTGAAAGCTTTGTTAGGAAGTTTAAGGAGCAAATTAATAGAATTTATAAATGTGAATGGTTAAATTTATTGAATTATTTAGAGTTATGATCAAATTGATAGAATATGTAAGTATTGAGGAATAAATGTGTTATTATACCAGTTAAAAAAGATTCCCGATGCCAATTTAATGATGAGTGATCAAAATATGAATGAATTCAAATGTTAGTATCTAAATTAAAAAATTTTAAAGTTGAGAGACCAAAATAAGATCACGAGTATAATTTAGTAACTATTTATATAGTTGACCTTTTTATTTATAATATATGGTTAAATTAATAGATATTTATGTTTGTAAAATCACACCGAGTAGTAAAAGAGTTGGATGTCTCTAAACCCTTTTATCTTCTTCAAAATTAATTTAATTTTGAATCATCGTTTGTACACAAAAAAAATCATTATCCTTTGAGTAAAATTTTAAATTGAGTTTAAAAGACTGATTGGGTATAGTGCATTTAGCTTATTTTTATCTTACATTAAAGTATTGTTATAATGTCTAATTTTACGTTCACTAGTATTTTTACACTAATCATTCAAATCCAGCCTCAAGTGTAGTCCAAATCATATTAGAAAAAAAAGCACTGAAAATCCAAAATATATAATGGGAATAGGAATACGTGGAAATGGTGCCGTTTTTGTCAAGTCTATAAACTAAAGGAGGTATTGGAGAAAAATGGGCAGTTAAAGGCATGTGGGCAATTACAAGAGGAGGGTTTAACCAGAAATTTTTCAACTTGCCCAAAAACCTCTCTCGCCCTCTCATGGCTACCTCTAACCTTATTAGGGTTTCTTCTCCTTCTTACTCCACTTCCTCCCCTAACCACGCTCCTTTTAAGCGCGTCGGCACTCACAATGGAAGCTTCCACTGCGACGAGGCCCTCGGCTGCTTCATGATTCGTCTCACTGACAAGTTCTCCAACTCCGAGATTATCCGTACCCGAGATCCCAAGGTTAGTTCCCTCCCCCTTTTTTCTGTGTGATTGCCGAATATTATAGCAAAGTTAGAAGAAATGGAAATTATGAAATGGGTTTTCTTTGGTTCTAAATATGTGCTTCTTTATAAAGTTAGCTTTATCGTTGTTTGCTACAAGCGTTGGCTATAAATTAGAAAGCTTGAAATCTAGAACTAGTTGGAGATGTAGGTGGTTTATTATGGGATTCGTGTAGTTTATTTGTTCTCGTTTGGTCTTAATGATTCCTCTTTGAAGATTGTTTATAAGATTTATCTGACTTTTCAGGTATTGGAGGGTCTTGATGCTGTGCTTGATGTTGGAGGCGTCTATGATCCTAATCATGACCGGTATGATCATCACCAGAAGGGATTTGAGGAGGTTTTTGGACATGGATTTAATACAAAGCTTAGCAGTGCTGGACTTGTTTATAAGGTATTCATTTATTCTATAGGGCAATTGAAGATTCTTCTTATAGTTCTCTCCTTTTGCCTTTTGTGTATTGTGACCTGATACAAGTTGGTAGAGTGTAATACGAGCAATGACGTGTTTCGGTAGGTTATTCTATTTCTTCCTTATTAGTGATTTTCCCTGTATTTAGCATTTTGGCAAGGAGATAATAGCTAAAGAGCTTCAGCTTGGAGAAGACCACCCGGATGTGCATAGATTATTTCTGGCCATTTACAAAAGCTTCATGGAGGTACCTACAACTTTGGTTCTTATGTTTTGAAAGGGTTCGAGTTCCACGACTTCCTGAGCTTGCCTGGAAGTAGATTAGGAATTGCTATTTTCTTGGTTTTCCTTTTCCTATGCTTTAGTTAAGGGATTATAACTTGGATGTTCAATTGGTTTTTTTTTTTTTTGCTTTTACCAGGCAATTGATGCGATTGACAATGGAATCAACCAGTTTGATACTGACAAGCCACCAAAATATGTGAACAATACACACATATCTTCTAGAGTTGGAAGATTAAATCTAGACTGGACAGATCCTGATCAATCACCTGAGAAGGAGAATGAGGCTTTCCAACGAGCAATGGCTCTAGCTGGTAGTGAGTTCTTAGAAGTAAGGCTCTGTCAAAATTAAACATACCTAAATATACAATTATTAGTAAGGTCTTCGATATGGATTTCTGTTTTTTTGTTCGTTTCCTTGCGAATTTATAAAAGTATGTACTGTATCATTCTTCGTATTTTAATATTCTGATGGCCTTCTTCAATTCTCAGAGTGTCCGATTTCATGCAAGATCATGGCTACCAGCAAGGTCAATTGTAATGGAGTGCATTGCGGAGAGATTTGACATAGATCCTAGTGGTGAAATTATGGTTTTGAAAAGGTTTTGCCCTGTAAGTAGATTTTCTAATTTACTCTCTTCTTACTGTTATGTTCTTCTTCAACTAGCCCTGCAGAAGTGTATGTTATAGATTGTTCTGTTTATGCAACTCTTCTCAAGAGGAAAGAATTGCTTGTTTATAAATATACTCATTTTGGTTATTCAATTGGTTTGAACTTTCATCAAATAACCTTTGCTACTTCCATTAGTATGTGAGATGAATATATTGTTGCAAATGACTGCAGCTTATTATTGACTTACCATCATACATCATTTTATTTACAACTAAGTCTGATTTCATTTCACATCCAACAGTGGAAGCTTCACTTATTTGAGCTTGAGGCGGAGCTGAAGGTTGAGCCTCTTATTAAATATGTTCTTTATGGGGTATGCATTCAGTAGACCAATCTTCCTTTCAAACAAGTTTTCTAATGTGTTAGCCCTAGATTAGATACTAGTGTCTGGCAAATGGATATGTTGCAGTTATTGTTCCTCTTTTCCAGAGTTTGAGATACATTCTTATTGTAATCATGACACAGGATGAACGGGGCAAACAATGGCGAGTGCAGGCAGTAGCAGCATCTCCTGATAGTTTTGAGAGCCGGAAGCCCCTCCCTGCACAGTGGCGAGGTTTGAGGGACGATGAGCTCTCAAAGGAGACAAGAATTTCCGGCTGTGTCTTTGTCCACATGAGCGGGTTTATCGGTGGAAATCAAACTTATGAGGGTGCTCTAGTGATGGCAAGAACTGCTCTAAAGATGTAATCTAGGGAGATTGCTTCAATTTCGTTCATTTGACTTGTATCTTTTACGTCATTCTGTAACACAGGATTTGGATCATTTCCCAAGTTTTTTGTTTTTATTAAGTGCTATTTGATTCATGTGACGACAGCATTTTTAGTTTGTCTTTAGAAAGAAGTTAAAACTTTTAGGATGTAATGAAACCTGAAGGTTTTTCTTCCTTTATTTTCCTATAAATGTGTGAGCCAAAGGAAATCCCACTCTCGTATGCTTCTCACCACTACGAACTTTAAACTACTATAAAGGTTAAACAGAATAACGTTTTTCATCAACCCCGAAGCTCCCCACCACTGTGGCCCATGGCCAACATAACATACATTGCTGCCTCCGCTGCCAGTGCTACCCCCAATCTTTCCCTTGGAAACGTGTTTCTTTCATATCCTCCAAATTCCCCACCCTCTGCCCTCCCAAATGCTCCCTTAATCCTTCTTTTCCCTCCTCATCCTCTCTCAAATCCCTTCTTCGCAAATATCTTCTTCCTCTCCTCCCCAACTCTGGCCAAGATCGCACTCTGGCTACGACTTTGTAATTATCAGCATGGAACATGGCCCTGGAGGAATCCACCTCTTGAATCTTCTGTAGCATTGTTTTATTGCCATTTCACTCCTGATGGAATCTGTGTATATGTTCAGATGGTGGTGACTGGTGAGAACTTCTGACTACAGAATCAACGAAGGCAATGTAGGTAATTTCATGAATGATTTGTTAGTAATGCGCTAAGTAGAGACAATTGATGGGGTCTAAAAAATGGGGAAAGAAAAACTGGAAGAGGTCGCTGTCATCGATGAGGTTAACTATATTCAAGCCACTGAATTTAAGTGCTAATTGGGCTACCTGTGGGACTTGGGTCACAAGAAGGTTAGGGAGAAGTTAAAGAATGGTGGATAAATGAGTGTTTTAGTCCGTTACCGTGGTGGAGCCTTCTTGGTTGGTATCACAATGCCTGAGGAGCACGGAAGGAACTGGCATCAGATGGTTTCCGGCGACATTGATATTGGGCGGGTTTAGAGATGCAGCTTTGGAGGATGTTAGAAAATAGAAAGTTCAAGATTAGCTGGATAGCAAGGTCTGATGAGAACGGGGAAGAGGATAATGAGGCTGATTTGAAGTACAATATTTGGTAATTTTTTCTTAGCTTTACCTTATTGGTGCCTCTTTTGTTTGCAGACATCAAAAGTCTAATGTCGAAAGTGGGTTCAGCCTCTATTTCAATCCATTTTTTAAGACGAATGTTAAGCTTGATTTTGTTTTCAGCCACCTCTTACATGGATTAACCATACGCGAGTTTCAACTATTCGAGGGTAGGTATCATATCAAGTCAGATAAAAACATTACAATAGACTGAAACTAATAATTCGATGTTTGACAGAAAATCATTACAAATGAACCCGAGTCAAAAATTAACTAAAAACAGTAAAATGGGACTGATACAGTAAAATCATTACAAATTAAACAAAAGAACTATTCAGTAATGGTACATCGGCCCTTGAACTAGTATCTGGGAATTAACCAAGGTAGGTCAGGTTTTCAGGTGGTCATATCAGTATCTACAGCCATTGCCCTCTCTTCGGGAGCATGGCCTGCATCGGGAGCAGCTGGATCCGCAAATTGTGATCTTGACTCTGTTGCAAAGGGACTTCTAGCAGAAGTAGAGTCTATTTCCATGGCAGACGCTTTGGGAGGAGAGAGAGGTTGTACTTCTACATGTGGGTAGGCAGCCTTGTACCTTGCTCTCAGGCCCTCATCAACCAGTCTAACTCCATTTAACTGATTCCCAAGCGATATCCATCTGATGGAAAATAAGGGTAAAGGAGATTGCTTAGCAGTAGAAAATTGTGGATTCCCAAGAATATATTAAATAAGGGAATTCAACATTAGGTACTGACAATAACAAATGTAAAATTTATTTAAGCTTAGAGATCATCAAGGTCCTTCATCTATTTATCCTCGAAACATGCCCTGTTGGCGCACTCTGATAGACGATAATATATACGAACAATTTTGAAGTATGAAAAATGGTTCAAGATTCCATACCCTGCATGAGTATTATGCATGCGAGCAAATAGTTCAAGCTTCCTTGTCCTTGGACTGATCCTCTCCAGCATAGGGTACATCTGCATGGTTAAGTTTCCAGTTAAGTTCTTGAACTACATGACAGGGACATTGCAAAAACATAAAGCAACGAAGAGAGGCCTTTTATGTACTGAAATGATAATGTACGAAGTAACAACATAAAAATTTCAAAATCAGAATGCATGGCCATCAGCATCCTTAAGCTAACATTTCTGACATCAAGAAGTGTAAACAGATAAATGTAAAATGGGGCAGCCAAATTGTCCACAAACCTCATCTGGCTTGCGACTAGTCTCTCGAACCTCGGCAACAATGACATCGGTATCAATGTTCTTATTTATTTCTGGATTTCCCTTGATTCCTACAAGGCAATGCTCCTTACTATGATTTAACCAATGACCTGTTCTTCCTGTTCTAATTATTCGCTGAAGTTGATTTGTTTTCACCCAAATAATCTCCTCACACCGTTTGTAACCCCATTGTTCCAAACTGCAAGAAGCATGATTATTTTAACATATATGAATAAAAAACTTGAGGTTTTCTCATAAAAAAGATAACTTTCAGTTATTACATAATTTTAATTAATTAACATTCAAAATAAAGCACGCACCATTCCCGTCCTAGCTCCATTGCACGTCCAGTGACCCAAAGAAATATCAGACCATCAGTCTGCAATGCAGGAACGTTAAGGTTGCGCATCTCATCATCAGCCATTGTTCCATAAGGTAACTCCATATGAATATCCCATGGTGGATCTGCCATGATAACACCGAACTGCCCCAAAATGTCCATTCTAAAATTCCTGATATCACAATTAATCCATTGTGGTTCACCTAATTCCACTTCCGAACAATACTCAGCACGTGGAGGCTTCAAAGGTTTCTCAGGACCAAGATCATCTTGTGTTTGGTCAAGCTCGTAGTGGACATATTTGCATGTCTATCAAACATGATTGAATTGGCATTACTCTCAAGTACTAGTTGTAATAAGATGACAACAGAAAGAAAGGTAGTAAAAGATTGATCTATTTACTATAGAAAAATTACCTTCATATGCCGGCAGGTATCTAGAAATGAACAATCCCCTAAACTGATGTCTGTATGAGGAGCAATTATCCGTTTAAAATGCACCTGAAAAAAGTTATAAAAGCCAGTAAAACAACATTGCAAATAGGCAAATCAGGAATCCTAAAAGGATGCTTCTAAAAGCTACAAATGATTTGTGGAAGTTCAAATGATAGCAGCACATAAAACATAGCTATATACAGCAACAACCATTTCTATGAAACCAACAATAACACTATAGGTTAAAGGTCAATGATGCAACCTTTCAAGCTAATGAATATATCAAAGGACATTGCTAAACTGTCAAGTGATATGGAAGTGTATGATGCAGTTTAATTGTTGCTTTAATACCTTCTTACAGGCAAGAAATGAGCCAGATTGTCTTCGACAATCCTCCTTGGTTAAAGCTGAACAATACTCCCTCACTTGAGAACCTCCTTTGCTTTTAAACTATACCCAGTAATTTGAACACAATCAACCAAATAAACAAGAAGAAAATGAAAACTTTAAAAAGTGTATATATATATATTGACGAACTTCAATGTAATGTACCTTAGCAGCCACAGCTGTTTCCCTAGCAGTTGGGCGATTAATGATGTTCAAAATCTCCTCACCCGTCTTTGATTTCTGCATTTCCTTAAACGATTTCTTATTCAACAAAGCTTCCAAATCCTTCAAATCATCTTCCTCAGTACTCTGTCTCTGTGACGGCAAAAGGCCACTGTTTGGTGCCATCGGTGGCCTTCCCATCATCCCAATTCCCCGACCTCTAGGGCCTGCCATTGGGCCACCCGGCGGATACATCATGCCAGGGTCTCCCCCTCCCATCCAAATTTCACTCATTGGTCTCGGTGCTAGCCACTCGTTATTGCTGTTACTATTCATTTTCAAGTTCTCACTTTCGTTAACGTTGTTTATCCTTTCTCTTTTTTGATGATTTTGAGGTTCTTCGGGTAATTCTGGAATTAACCATGTTCGGTCGATGCTAAGTACCATAACTCTGCTTTTGCCGCCGACCACAAACTCTTCGATCTCAAGGCCGCCGTTATCCTCCGCCATTGACCTCAAAGCCATTTCCACCGCGACAATGGCCCCAGAATCGCCTCCCAGTTCACGCATCGCAGCCTTCTCCGCCGTAGTTATATTCTCGTCGTTCTCTAACTTCCTCAAAACCGTAGACGAATCGATCGCTTTAAACGGTACTCTCTGAAGTAAACACTCAGCCACCATGGCTCTCATCACCGACAATGGGTTGCCGCTCTCGTCAGCGAACTTGTCGCCTCCTTCAGGTTTAACAAGGGCGAGCTGTTTCGGGTCGGGTACGGAGTGGTTGGGCGGGTGTTGGGGCGGGTGGGAGATCTTTTTAGGCGTGGGGAGTGGAGGAGTGGGAGAGAAAGGGCGGCGGTTGAAGGCGGAGACGAAACGGAGGGAAAAATCGAGGGTGGGAACGATGTTAGGATCCAGAGTTTGGAGGGAGGCAAGGAGGTCGAGGTGGGTGGCATGTTGGTCTTGGATTCGGGTTTCGAGTTGGGTCCGAATTGATTTGATGGTTGCTACGGTGTCTTCGCCGCCTGAGTTGCTCTCCATGGCTATATTTGTGTGTGTTTTTAGTTCTGGTTGGGGTTTAAATGTGTAAAGCGGTCGGGCCGGGGATTTTAGGATGTTGGGCACTTGTTTACCGGTTTACCACTGGAATTTTTTAATATTAGGATTAAATTGATATACTCTATAACTAAATATTATGTTAAAATGATTTATTGAAATTGATTTAAGTAAAAAAAAAATCGAGTTAATCGAGTTGATAAGTCATATTTTATTATTCTAATTTGATTTAAAATTTTTTTGAATTGAGACAAGTGAAATAAAATTATTTGAGTTAAATTAAATAATTAAACGTATCAAATTAAGATCTTGTTACAATATAACTAATTTTATGGTAGAGCACATAAACTTAAAATTATACATATTTGAAAAAAATTTCAAAGTAAAATAAAAAAATACTTTAATATAATAAACTTGAATAATTAATTAACTTGTTTAGTACTTCTCTTTTGCTCTCCTATTTTTTTTTGTTCTTTTACTCTTTTTATTATTTATTTCATATTATTTATATATAGCACACTCAAAAATAAATCATTTCATAGATATACTTTGTAATACTCAATTGTTGCCCGGGGCCCAAAACTGCTTACACAGTTCACATTTGGCCCAATACAGCCCAAATACATTTGGCCCAATAACTCAAATCTAACCTAGCCTAACCCTAAGCAACAGATTGGTGCCACCATTGCCCCACGTCGCAGCAACTATCTCCACGCACGAACGCACAGTAACTATCCACGTCGCGCATGTCTCTTCCAGTACCCACCTGCAGCAAAATCAAACCACGAACCACAGCACAACGGATGATTTTTATTATTGTTTTGGGGGTATAAAAAAGGGGTTGTAAAACCGATTGGGGGTTACGAATATTGTATCAAAAAAGGTCATTGAAAAAAGGGAAAGGGAGAATCAAAGGAAACAATTTTTGAAGGTGACCACGGGGTTTCGTTTTTCCTTTTCTTTTTACTGTTTTTTCGATTTCATTTTTCTTCTTTTTTTGTTAAAACAAATACGAGAAAAGGGAGAGTGGAGGGGCGCTTACCTGGTTTCAAGCGTTGGTTTCGAGCGCTGAACGCGGTGGCTCCACAGCGGCGGCGACGGCGTGAAGGGGCTAGGGTCGAAACCCTAGCAGGGCACCCCCTATTTTCTATTTTTTTAGGGGAAATGAATTGTTTTTTTTAGAAAATTTTTTATTTTAAACAACAAAAGCAAAACGGCGCCGTATAAGCCAGGTCTGCCCAATAGCTCGTGTGACCCGATTCAAAACCCGACCAGATCCGCGCACTTCTTTGAAAGGGGCCATTTGCGCAATTGATCCCTTTGTTTTTACAGTGTTTTTTTAATTAAATTTCTTAATTCTTTTAAATTTTACTGCACATTTTAATATTGTTTCAATTCGGTTCATGTTGCTGCGCAGTGTTTTGGAGGTTTGGGTAAATTTCTCTTTGGGTCCTCCACTGTTGATTGCGTGTTCTAATTGGTCCATTCGTATTTTATTTATTTCAAATTTGCCCCAAATTTATGTTTTAAGTTTAAATTAGTCTTTTTTGTTATTAGTCTATTAAATATTTTAATTTCAATTGAATTATCATTATTTATTATTATTATTATTATTATTATTATTATTATTATTATTATTATACATATAGGCACACATGTTTTTTAATATGCATATATATATTTTAAACTTTTGTAAATACATGTTCATATTTTATATATATATTTTTTTATTATTATTTTATTTTCATAACTCTTGTATACATGGATATATATATACATATACATTTTATAATATATATACATTTTTTATATTTTATATACATACATTTCCTGTAATATATGTATACGTTTAAAAAAAGAAAAAGAAATTGTTATAAATATATACATTATATATATATTTAAACATTTTTTATGTATATATATATTTGCATATTTGTCTTTCAAAAATGTTCGTTTTATTAAAGCATTAAAATAATTTTATTTCTTAAATTTTTAAATATTTAGTATTCACGTTTTTCGAGAGGAATCGTGTCCTAACTTACTGGCCTTCGATTCTATTCGATGAATTTAGAGGGCCAAATATTTATTTTACAAAAAATTTGTACATATTTCAAATAAAATCTTATTCTCGGGAATTCAAAATGTTGAGTCCTAACTTACTGGTCACGACATTTTGTCATCTCGAAATAAGAATTTTTACATAAATAAATAATTGTAATTGTTGACACCATTTTTTGGATAAAAAACAGGGTCGACTTGGGTTTTGAAAAATGAAAACGAAAACGGGAGTCGCCACCAATCCTTTTTGAGGTGTGATTGGGTCACCTTGAAAAATGTTGTTTTTAATAAATAATTTGATTTTATTAAAACAACGGTTTTGGCCCACGAAATTTAGAAAACGGGTTCGAGAGTCGGTTACGCACGAGGAAGGATTAGCACCCTCGATACGCCCAAAATTGGTACCTAATTGATTACTTAATGTCTTAGTGTCGAAAAATTGAAAACTTTAAGGAAATTTAAAAATACGATCCTCTTATTAAAATGTTGGAAATTTTTGAGAAAAGAAGCATATTTTACGTTAACCAAGAAAGAGAATCATATCCAGTACGTTAGGACACAATGTCTCGAATTCTCGATACGTAAAAAATGCTTATTTAAAAGATATTTTAGCCATCTCGAATTAAAACAGGGAGATCACGATCAGTAAGTTAGGACACGATCTTTTTTATTTTCGAGATCATTTAAAACTTGAGTTTGAAAAGATTCGTGTAATAAAGTTTAAAAAAATATTCAATTATTTAAATGAAATGAAGAAATCGCAACCCAATACGTTAGGGCACAATTTCTCAAAATATTAAACATTGAATATTGCATTTATTTCGAAAAATCCTCGTCTTGAGAAAACGTGTCACATCCAATGCGTTAGAACATAACGTATTGAATTCTTGATGACGAGCTTTTTATCATTTTTTAAAAGAGTAACCTCGATTATTTAAATTCAACGAAGAAAGTCAAAACTCAATATGTTAGGACTCGATTATCTCGAAGATCTAAAATATCGAATATTACTTATATTTTTAAAATTTCTTTTTTGAAATCTAAATAAAAATGAGCGTCATGGAATAACAATGATAATAAAGTAAGTAAAAATAATGCAAGCACAACTAAAATGAGCAACAAATAAAATACATAATAAACGAATCAAAGATACATGAAATAATAAATGAATAAAAAATCTAAAGCATTTCACAAAAATAATGAACACTTCAATAAATGAATAAATAAATATCAAATAAAAATGAATAAATAAATATCAAATAAAACAACGATATCAATACGAATTATAAAAGATGAAATATTTATGTATGTGTATCTATATATTTAAATTATAAATTATAAATTATATGAATGTATATACATATATAAAAAAACAAATATGCATATCTATGTATATATATAAATTTTAAAGCATAAAAAAAATAAGTAGGTATATATATATGAAGTGTAAACTATATATAACATATAAGTATTTATATATATATAAATAAATAAAAGGGTTATGTACGTATATATTATAAATATGTATGTATGCGCATATATATATAATAATAAAATTTGAAATTAACAAGACATAGATAATAATAATATTAATAATAATAATCATAATAATAATAATAATAATAACCTAAATACAAACAGAGGGTTAGATTGAGTTAAAAAATAACATTTGGGGTCAAATCGCAAATGAAATAAAAGGGAAGGACCACAATGAACGTGCTAATAACAAGGAGGGACCAAATGGGAAATAATCCCGTCCCCCCAAAACGCACAGCTTCAGGGTGGACCAGATTGTAAATCAAAATAGATTATAGGGCAAAATTAAAGAAAACAAAAGAACTTGATTGCAGGATCATTTAAAAGCGGAAGGGCTGAAAGCGCAATTAGCCCTTCCGCTAAAAAACACGCGGATCCTAGCCTAGAGCGGGTCGGGAGGATCGGGTTGGCTCCTAAACGGCGTCGTTTTGGCGCCTGGAGCTTGGGCCTAAAACGGCGCCGTTTTATATGCCTTTATAAATCAAAGTTTTTTTTCGTTCTTCATTTTCTGCTATTTCAAAAAAAAAAAACAAATTCTCTTAAAAAAATCCTCTCCCCCTCCAGTCCATAGCCCCAGAATCCGGCGAGGAGAGTCGCCGTTGCACCGTCGCGCACGGTGGCCGGAAACTTAAAAAAGGTAATTTTTTTCTTTTTCCTTTTTATATATATTATACGTATATAAATAAATGAACAAAAAAAATAAAAAAAAAATAAAAAAGGGGTTAGAATATGTAAAAATGAAAACAAAAAGAGCCAGAAATCACCTTTGATTTTTGTGTTTCTTATTTCTGAAAAAAGTTACAAATAGTAAAGGAAAAGAAAAATGAAAAAACCCCCGATACCCAGGTTTCAATCGGTTTGTATGCCGATTTTAAAAAAACAAAAGTCCCCCCCAATTCCTCATGATATTCGGCCTCCTTATAGCCGATTTTGCTTCTGCCTTTGCTGCTTTTCTGTTTGCTTCCTTGTTGCAGGTAATTGATGGGACGAATGGGGCAAGTGGCTGAGGCGATGGGACGTAGGCGGCGGCCAGCAGAGCCAGGGGCAGAGGGCTACGGCGCCTAGGTCAAAAGCTAGGGTTTTTTTCTGAAAATATTTTAGGTGTTTGGGCTTGGGTTAGTTTGGGCTTGTTTTGTTTGGGTTTGGGAAGGGTTAAAATTGGGCTTGTACAGTAATATTCGGTATTTGGAATTTTGAGAAATTGTGCCCTAACTTACTGGGTATCGATTTTATTCATTTGACCTAAATAACTGAATATCCTTTTTAGGTTTAAATGTATGAGTTTTAAAAATTAAAAGACAAGCCTAATTTTGAAGATTAGAAAATGTTCGCCCTAACTTACAGGGTGTGACGTTTTATTTCTTTGAAATTAGAATGTCTTATTTTTAAATTCATTCAAGGTAAAAAGTTTTTTTAAAAAAAAAATTTCAAATTTTTTTTCGACACCAAGACATTAAACAATCAATTTGGTATCGATTTTGGGCGTTACGAGGGTGCTAACCATTCCTCGTGCGTAACTGACTCCCAAACATGTTTTCTCAAATTTCGTAGACCAAAATCGTTTTCAAGGTGAGCCGATCACATCTCAATCAAGGATCGGTGGCGATTCCAATTTTTGTTTTTAAAGTCGA
Source organism: Gossypium hirsutum (assembly GCF_007990345.1). Classification (NCBI taxonomy): domain Eukaryota; kingdom Viridiplantae; phylum Streptophyta; class Magnoliopsida; order Malvales; family Malvaceae; genus Gossypium; species Gossypium hirsutum. The sequence continues at coordinate 59,683,735 of NC_053448.1, read as the reverse complement.
TAACTTATTTTTGTTCTCAAAAAAATGGTTTCGACATACTTATTAAAAGTTTATATAAATATTAAATAATACTTCAATTTAAAAAAATGATAAAATTAAAAGTTTGAAAGGTATAATATCATGAGTTTAAATTTTACTATAATTGAATTTTTATTAATTTATAAAATGTAAAAAGATAAAAACACTCTCATAAGAGTATAATTTATTTTTGTATATGAAGAGATATTTTAGTTTTATTCTCGACTGAGTTGGTACTCCCTAATACCAATTTAATCAAGGGCTTAACATTAGTATAGATAACTTGTTTTTTACATAAAGACGTATTTTAATCTTGTTCCAAACGAGTACTCATCAAAACAACTCAATCAAAGGATTTAATATTAGCATAGACAATAAAGAGATATTTTAGTCTTTGTTTGATAAATGGTTAGCAAAATTAAATCAATTAAAAATTAATATTTTTAATGATTTAAAATTTTATACATGTTTGATAATGCAAAATAAAAACAATTCGATATAATTTTTTCTATAAAAAATTTAGAAAATGATAAGTAGATAAATAACTACTTTTAACATAGAATATTTTCAATTAATTCGATTTTATTTATTTTAATACTATATTATCTTATAAAAAATTACATTTAAAAATTGACTTTTTGCTTAGAATGAGATAAAATGCTTAAAAATTAAAAATAAAATGTAAGATATAATTTTTCTTCTTCTTTCTTCTACATAATATTAGTTTAGGACCTAATGACTTTGGTATTGTAAATTTACTATAGTTAAGTGTTTGGTAGACAAGAAGATGGAAATGGCAGATTAGTAATTTAGGACAGTCCCATGTCAATTGATGAACCGAATTACCGAAACCTCCATTGTTATTTGTCGTCTTCTATTCAGAGAAAAGTGCAAAAAAACCCACGGAAAACCCTCAACTCTCTGGTTCCGAGACAACCATCAATCCACAAAACCATGGAACTCTATCCAGGTTTGAGAACCCAACACTTTATAATTAAAAAAAAAAACATAATAATAAAAGAAATACCAACGCCTGTCTCCTTGTTTCTTGCTTTTTTCACTGATTGCATTACACTATTCGTTGTCTTAAAGTAACGGGATTTTCTTTTCATTTCTTCTGATAACTGGGTTTTCTTTTATTTTTTGTTTTTGTTGATCTTTTTTATGCAATTCTCTTCTTTTAGTTCTTTCAATTACAGGGTTTATCTTCTTTTTACTTGTGAATATCTGGGCTTTTCTTTGGTGAGCTTAACTTGTTTTGATTATTGGTTTTTAATTACCCTTTCTCTTGATCCCTTTCTTTGTTCTTCTTTCACTGCTTGCATTACATCATCTCATTGTCTACAAATTATTTAGCTTTCTTCGGATTACTGGGTTTTCATTATTTTGTTTAGTTGATCTTTTCATGGTCTTCTTCTCTTCTTTTAGCTCTTTCCAATTACAGGGTTCAACAGTTTTTTACTTGTTCTTTGAGTATATGAGCTTTTCTTTGGTCAGCTTGACTTGTTTTCATTATTGGATTCTGAATATTGCTTCGTTTGATATTTCAAGTACTCTGTTTTGGCTATGATGCAGTTGTTTTCTCAAACAAAAGTTGATTGGCAGTGTATATTATGTTGTTTATTGGTATACTCAAGGTAAGCTTTTGATTAATTTTGCTATCTTTCTTGTGATATTTATTGGCTTTAGATTGAACATTGATTTTTTTATTCTCTTCCTATGATTTGTGATGAGCAGCAACAAGTTGAGTTTCGATAAGTTATTGCCACGATGACGGAAATAGTTGGGCCAAGGTTGTACAGTTGCTGCAATTGCAGAAACCAAGTTGCCCTTCACGACGATGTTATATCCAAGTCTTTTCAGGTCGGGATTTCGATGCTATTGTTGCTGGATTTATTGATAAAAGCTTATGATATCATTTACCTTTTAAATGTTTGCTTAACTGTGTTTTCTGTCATTTCAATGTTGCGACTATATGTTGCTTTAGGTTCAATTAATATTTGTTTTGCTGAAAGCATTCTATAGATATATGTTCCAAAAGGTTCGTTAACAATCTGAATTTCAGGGGAGAAACGGTCGAGCTTTTTTATTCTCCCACGCAATGAACGTGATGGTGGGTCCTAAGGAGGATAGACAACTGATGACTGGTCTTCACACAGTGGCTGATGTTTACTGTCGCGATTGTCGAGAGGTATTGGGTTGGAAATACGAGCGGGCTTATGAGGAAACTCAGAAGTACAAGGAAGGGAAATTCATTCTTGAGAAGTTGAAAATTGTCAAAGAGAACTGGTAGTACCAATGTAAAATTTCCGAACAATTTCTCCTGATCTAGCAAGTAAATGGATGCCTTTCTGTGTTTTTCTTCTATTCCTGGTTGAGCGCATTTCACGTATTGCTCTTCCTGTGCATTCTTGTTGTGTTCCTTGCGTGGATATCGTACCAGATGTTATTCATTTTGTTAATAAATTGTGAATGGATTCTCTTATTACTTGCTTGTATATCGGGATGCCATTGAATCTGCATTTCTAACATATTTGGATCATGGATCAACATACCGTTTGTTCGTCTGATTTATCTGCAAGTCGCTTTTCAACAGGATGTCTTATATGATTTTGCCAGAAACTATTCGCAGTTGTCACCATTTTTGTACAACCCTCTAGGGACTATGATATATTTCTTTGGCCAAACATGGAAACGTGAATGCATGGGAAATAACTGATCCGATATAGCTGATTACTGTAACCGGTGAGATATCATCTACTGTAGAACACTGTCAATCGAATATTAAAGTCTCTGCCATCAAGATTGACTTGCTCAAACATTGATGTTTGCTTGTTTTCAGTGGTGCTTTAAATGTTTTGAAGTGTATGTATAGATTCTCGAAGTATCTGAGGTTTGAACTTTTCTGTTAATATGAATGTTAATGATAAATCTATAGTTTAGTAATACAAGTGGAAGAAGTGATTCAGTTAATGGAGCATTGATCTTGAGATGAAAGATTACAAAGCGGAAGATAAGCATTTGCTCTTTTATCTTTAAGAGGTGGCTGGTGGTTTACCCTGGTGTTCTTGTATTTTGTATTGTATGGAAGATCCAAAAGTGTGGTCAATCAGTTGTTTGTCCCTACTGTCTCTGGTTATGAGGGTGGGATAGGATATTGACTATAGCGATATGTCCTTTAAAAAATCTGCAAAAATATTGGAAGATTGAGAAATTAGAACACTATTTTGGTACAGAACAATCTCATAATTGAAGCTCAATAATTGAGAAAAAAACAGGGAAAATGGGAAATAGGCAATAATTCTGTCCATCATGAGAACATATATAATTATGAGGCAAAATTATTTACTTATTGGATAGTAACGATCAATGAACTCTGCAATGGTTTGCTTCACGTTTAAATAGTAGTTCCGTTTCAATGAGGACCAGAGCACCACGATTTGTCATTTTTATCTTGTAACAAAAAGGACCTAAATTTTCCCAGTCATGGCTGTCGGTCGTTCTGTCTCTTTTCATTGTTTTTTAGAGGAAAAATAGAATGGAAGTTGACAACTGCATATCACATGGAAGCATCATTCAATCAAGTAAAAAAAGTGTGCACATTTTAGTCTTTATCCATAAAATTTAAAGGCCAATTAGAGTCAAAAGTCTCAATAATGATCAAAAGAGGAACCAATATGGTTAACCAATGAACTGAAATCATAGATTCAATCCCATATCTGAAAATAAACCAAATAAATGAAATTTTGTCAAAGAAAATGATCTTCCAATGCAAACAACAGCCGAAAAAAAAGAAGCAACTATCATAAGCTAAGGGAAGAGGAGAAAAAACTCGATGGTTAGCAAGTAAAAGATTTTGTACATCACATCACAGATACTTTCTTCTTTGATATCCACCTCTTCCTGGCGTTTTCCATTGCTTCTTCTCTCATCCTTAAGAGCTCTTGGAAGCATTGCTGGTACTGTGAATCTATCGCATCAAGCTCCAATTTCAGCTCTTCCATCTTGTCCTTGTCTGCAAGGGATAGAGAGCCGATGCTTGACAAGCTCATGTCTTGTGAAGCAAATGAACAAGAATCCATTAAGGAAGTGTCAGAGTTCTTTGCGGAATGTTTTATCGCTATATATTCCCTGAGGTTTTTCTCGTCACTGGTATCTTTATGATTATAAGCCCCAATATCTAAACCAAAATCATATGCGTTCAAACCGTTATAGCACTCAACATAACTGTGATCAGAAGATCCCATTGGTTTGTTGTTACTACCATCTGAGGCCACCATTCCATTAGATTCAGCTGATATATCTGAACCGAAAGATTCTTCGGTGTCTTGACAGTTAAGAACAGCCAACCGTGGGAAAACTTCTTGTTCACCAACTGTCTTAATAGTGGCCTGACTCGGGTAGCATAAGCAATCTTGTAGGCATGAAATGCTTCCAACTGAAGGTTTCCAGCAGGGAACAAGCTTCATGATCATGCTATCAATCAACTCTGCAATGGCAGTTACATCTTCATTTGACAAATCAAGTTGTTGAACCATCTCCTCAGCAATTGAAATAGCAGTATCTGAATCCAGATAAAATGAAAAATGGATGTTCCTTGCTCGACCTGTTCAAAGACAAACCGTTACATAATTCTTTTTCTTTATTTTTTCCAAACAAAAAGAAGAGAGTAAGACACTTTATATAGCAGATTCACTTACCACATTGATCGGCAATGCGCAAGGTCAATGAAATTGTATTATCGTCATTCTTCTCCCCTTTCAACCTAAATTCATTATTCTGAGTGAAAGACTGTAGCTCCAGAGCTGAGAACCGAGGAGTTTCTTTGATGCTTTCAGTAGAAGGTTTGACCATAAGCATTTTACAGTTGAGATCTATTTCCATCAGATGAGGTTCAGTCTGGATCAAGTTCACTGGTGGACCACTGGCAGGCTCCTTGGGAGTTTCAGCCAAAAGGAACAGATCTTTCAAGAGTTCCGCAGCTGGCAATCTCATAGATGCTGGAAGAAGACACTTCTCAATAAACTGCTTAATTTGTGGATCATTCACTTTACCAAGGGAAGCGGGTTTAATACCCTGCAGTGAATGACGTTGAGAGAGGTTAAATGATCGCTTGACAGAATTATGGAGAAGTAAAGTATTGAAGATGGTTGTCTTACAGAGGTAACTTTCTTGTATATTTGCGCTGGATTTTTGCATTCATTATATGGATATTCACAAGTAACCATCTCCAATATGCACAGACCAAAAGAATATATGTCGACAAGCTCATTATACTCCTCATCATAAAGCTCTGGAGCCATGAATTCAGGAGTGCCTGCACAAATAACAAAGCATTACAAGTTTCAAACAAAATTGGTTTAAGTTTTTCTCCCTGCTAAGGCCAAAATGGTTTTAGATGAAGTCACTGTTACTAATTTTTGGGAAAATGAAGTACCAATTACACTTCGGGCGGTGGGCTGCTGCAAGACAGTTGCCAATCCAAGATCTCCAATCTTCACTTCTCCATTATTTCCATTAACAAATATATTATCGCATTTTAAATCTCTATGAATGATTGGAGGATTGTGACTGTGCAGATAGTGTAACCCTCTAAGGATTTGCCGTGCCCAGCTCTTAATAGCCTTCACCTCAACATTCTTATGCTTCTTACGGTATCTAAAGGAAAGCAAATCTCAGCATATCAGAGATGAATGACAACACCAAGCAGAAAAGAATGGGAAAAGAACAATTCACAAAACTCACTGCCTCAAACTCCCCGAAGTGAACAACTCAGTTATCATGTTGATGGTCTTGTTTTTATCATCCACCCAGGAATCGTAGAACTTGATAATGTTTACATGCTTCAATGACTTCAAAAGATGAACCTCTGAATATAGTCTTTCCAGCTGCTCAGGCTTCTGCAACACATCTTCAACATTGATTTGGTTCCATGCAACCTCTATTCCATCAGCCTCATCAAATCCCTTGTAACTACAAACAACAATGTAGCAGCCAAACCAGAAAAAACAATCAAACAGACAGTCCTATCAAAGTTATTCAAATTCAAAGAAGATAGGTCTTGGAACCATACACAGTCTTGAATGCTCCCCTCCCTAGGACCTCATCATACTGAGGAAATAAAAATAAAGCAAATAAAAAAAATGAAAATTGTAACACTACGTTCAAAAGTGCAAACTAATTTAAGTTCTAATGAAACAAACTATTTAAGAAAATATAAATAATTTCAGAATATCTTGAATAACATCGGCATTTTGGTTGGTCATGCATATGTATCATGCTTAATATTGTTCACTAAAATGGGAGTATAACAAGCAATTAATTCCCTTTTTTCTCAACAATGACTAGAGCAAGAAAAAGTAACTTACAAGAGCGGTAAAAATAGCTAAAGAAGAAATATTTACAAATTATTAGCTAAGTAGAAGCTAAGCTATAACCAAAGGTGGTTAAATTCTAGACAATTGATTCCATTACTCAAACTTGACGCTGTTTGCTTACTAAGAAATTGATGACAATCTCACCTTGAACCGCAATTTGACAATATTTTTACTAAATCAGCACGCAGTATTTGATTATCATATAAAAATTCCCACAATTTCCACTAGAATTCGAGAAATATAAGTTAAATAGCTCCCTTCCAAGTTTCTTGCCAACCAAACAGATACTAACCCTAACAAAGAGAAACCGAACAATATATATATATAAACAGGATTCGGAGCCAGAAAACATACCCTCACATACCGACCCGACGGATCTTTCTCAGCGAAATCACAGTCATCAGCCACCTCCATTTTTTCTATGTACAAAGAACCAACCGCCGCCGCAACCCGATCGATAATTCCAACAACAACAGCCAAAAAGAAGACCCTCGAAAAAAAAGAAAAACAAGAAAAACTCCAAAAGAAAAAAAATTGCAGAAAACGCTATTAGAGATGAAGCCTGACACCGATTAGATGCGAAGAAGAAGAAGAGGAGAGAATCTGCTGTCGTTTTTCAGAGAACGCTTCACAAGCCACAGAGTAGGAATCGAATGCCGATCGGAATCGGAACCGGCATCCGAAGGCAACGAACAAACGCATATCTTCTTCAATCTCCGGGTATTCCAATTCCATAAAGCTATTTCTCCCTGGATTCGATTTTCTCTTCATTTTTATACCAATCCCAAATTCTCCCCGCATAATGCTATCCGCATTGTAATTATTCCCTAATTGCTTTAGGTTTCAAGAGATTTCTGAATTTTTCTGAGACACCAAGAATCCTAATCACTGGGAAATTTGGAGTCCTAAGGATTAAAAGAGATGAGTTTTATCAAACAAAAAAAGAGAGAAAAAGAGAGAAAAAAGAAGGAAAAGGAAAGGGCCTAGGGAAGTAATTTAATTTAAAAGGGCAAATAAAAAAGCATAAACGGATGTATCATTATCGGCAACGGCATATGGGGATAAGGAAGTAGAAGAATCACACGCGCATGTTTAGGAGAGTGTGGCTGAGGTTGGAGTTTTTTAAAAGGAACCAATTACTTGGATTTTAATTGCTATGCACCAAGTTGCTGGAAATACATAGAAGTCTTTGTTACCAAGGAATATTTTCCTTAATTTTTTAAATTAAAGTAAAATATATATAGAATTATAGATTTGGTAAAAGCATCAGGAATTCCCTGTAGTTAAGTAATTTTTAAAATGTAACTTTTTTATTTTTAATTTTTTTGCCTATATTTGTTTAAAAAATAAATTTTATTTTATTAGAATTATTGTTAAGAAAATTTTTAAGAAATCAAAATGATATTTTAGTTATTGTGAGGGTTTGATCCTCGCCTTAGGTATGGAGGGATTTTAAAACTCGTGGCCAACATCTACTACCATTAGTTACTGGGCTCGCTCCGTAGATACCTTGAGAAATTATATAGATATATATAAGGACTAATTTACGCATTTTTCAATAGAGGGATCGAAATGCAATCCGCCTCTAAGTACATAGGCTTCTCTAATACTTTTACCTATAGATTTTCATATAAATTAAATTATGAGAAGTTGACACGATGTGCGTGAAAAAAATGTATAAGTATATAATTTACAAATGAAATTTTGATTGAAATGATAAAATTAAAATTTTGAAAATTTTGTGTTCTAGGTTTAAGTTTTACCATTTAAATTTTAATGTAGTTTCATTTTATATTTATTAATTTTTAAATTTACATGTACTATAAATGATTTTATCCGTTTAATTTTTAATTGAATGAATATATTTAAATGTTGAATATTAATGCATATTAGTTTTATATTATTGAATTATCGATGAAAATGTAATTTAAAATTAAATAATTTAACATAAATAAAAATTTTAATTTCAGGTTTAATAAAAAATACAACATTTAAAATTAATTTTTTAGGAGTTGTGAAGGTGTTGTTAGGTTACGGTTGGCCAAGAGTCTTGGAATCCCACGACTCATTGTTGATTAGCATGCGAGTTGGGTTGTAGAAGTGCGTTATGTTCTTAGAGAAGGCAACAAACATGCGAATCATCTAGCTAACTTGGCATAGGAGGCTGCGAAGGGGTTTGTTCTTTTGATTAGCCCTGCAGGTAGTATCATACCACTACTACATAATGCGGCTCTTTTACCTAAATAGCTCAAAAAAAAAATTATATTTACAAAAATAACTTAAGTTTAAAAACAATCACCAAAATAACTTAAAATGAACAGTATTCACTCTTTTTTTGCATTAATGATTGCCTAATCATTGTGTCAGACTTAAAAAAATTATTTTTTTGGGTTTTGGTTTGTTAATATCCGGAACCCATGTATTTTTTTAAAAAAATTGTATAATACTGATATACGAAAAAGAAAAAAAAATTATTTTTTTGGGTTTTGGTTTGTTAATGTCCGGAACCCATGTATTTTTTTAAAAAAATTGTATAATACTGATATACGAAAAAGAAAAAAAAACTTTTTTTTGGGTGCTGGCCTATCAATGGCCGGCACCCAGTAAACAGTAAATTTTTTTTTTTCGTGTTAGAGTTAGATATAAAAATACGAAAAAAAATTTTAATTTTTTTTTGGTGCTGGCCTATCAATGGCCGGCACCCAGTGAACAATAAATTTTTTTTTCTTTTTTTTTTTATGTCAGAATCATATATAAAAATACGAAAAAAAAATTTTGATGCTCGCCTGTCAATGGCCGGCACCCAGTGAACAGTAAATTTTTTTTTCTTTTTTTTCGTGTCAGAATCAGATATAAAAATACAAAAAAAATAAAAAAATTTTTGGTGCTGGCCTGTCAATGGCCGGCACCCAGTACACAGTAAAATTTTTTTTCTTTTTTTTCGTGTTAGAATCAGATATAAAAATACGATAAAAATAAAAAAAATTTCTATTTCCTCCTATTTACTATTACAAAATTAAAATCCCCCAAGTCCTATATATTTTTTGTAAATTTAGAATTTAGTTTGTATATTAAAATCCCCCAAGTCCTAAATTTTTTTTTATTTTTTTTGTATTTTTATATCTGATTTTGACACGAAAAAAATAAAATTTTTTTACTGTGTACTGGGTGCCGGCCATTGACAGGCCAGCACCACAAAAAAATTTTATTTTTATTTTTTTTCTTATTTTTATATTTGATTCTGACACGGAAAAATTTTTTTTACTGTTCACTGGGTGCCGGCCATTGACAGGCCAACACCCAAAAATTTTATTTATTTATTTATTTTTTTTGTATTTTTATATCTGATTCTGATACGAAAAAAAATTACTGTTCACTGGGTGCCGGCCATTGACAGGCCAGCACCCAAAAAAGTTTTATTATTATTATTTTTTTCGTATTTTTATATCTGATTCTTACACGAAAAAAAAGAAATTTTTTTACTGTTCACTGGGTGCCGGCCATTGAAAGGCCAGCACCCAAAATTTTTTTTTTTCTTTTTTTTTTCTTTTTCGTATATCAGTATTATATAATTTTTTTAAAAAATATATGGGTTCCGACCATTGACAGGCAAAACCCAAAAAAATAATTTTTTTAAGTCTGACACAATGATTAGGCAATCATTGGTGCAAAAAAAGAGTAGGTACTGTTCATTTTATGTTATTCTGGTGATTGTTTTTAAACCTGAGTTATTTTTATAAATATAATATTTTTTTGGGCTATTTGGGTAAAAGAGCCACATAATGCTTACAGTTAGGGTATTCATAAGTTAAGTTTAATCGGATTTAAATTAAAATTAAACATGATATTAATATATTTTATATTTGTCTAAATTCGACTTAAATTATAGATCTAAAAATTTGTTTAAGCTTACGTGATTTTTATTTTTTATTTTACTTTTATATACATTATATAGACTATTAATCTATATTTTATATAACGAGCTAGAATTAATTAATAAGTAGTAGGCTTATTTACTACTTTTAGTCCAATATCAGTTTAATTAAATAATCAAATCAATTCATTTTAACGAATCTATAATTAAAAGTGATTATATATTTTTTAAAAGGCTTAAATATTTAAAAAATATTGTCAAATAATTAAAAATCAATTGAAATCCTAATTGAAAATTATCATTTTAATCGGAAATTAGCAATCAATCGAGTTACTGAAATATAATTTTCCGTTGAAATTCTTATGATCGTTAAGTGATAATATGACGGCTAAATGATTATGTGACGGCTAACATAGCGTTTGACATGAAAAAAATGATGATGTACTAATTTAATTGATTTTATAATTATTTTACGAGGATTTTTCAGCATTTAAGGTTAAAAATTAAAACATTATAAAATTTTAGAAAATCATAAAAATATAGGAAAAAATAAAATTATATATTATATATTATTTTAGAAATTATAGAAAATTTATTTAAAATATTTAAAAACTATTAAAAAGTTATATAAGAATTATTAAAATGATAAAAAAAACTTGTAAATTTAAAAATTATAAAAGGAGTAATATTTTAAATTTTTTAGAATTATTTATAATACTCAAATAAATTTTAAAAGCTTCTTAAATAAATTTTAAAAACTTCTACAATTTTATAAAAATATAGAATACTTGTAAATATTATAAAACATCAATTTCCTTCATATACTTCAAACTTATAATTTTCTTGTTACCGAAATTAAAGGCTCAAAACCTTTAAATAATTTTCTATATTTTTAATATTTTAAATAAATTGTTTTTTAATAATTTTTATATAAAGGCAAAAGAAAAAGAAAAATAAAAGACTATGGCGGTTACTGGTGCATATGGTTAAAAAGGTAAAAGCGAAAGGCCCGTGAAACGAGTGAGATTGCGCGCGTGGCAAACCATAAAGTTCGGATTTTTGAAAGAAAGTAGAAAAAAGATCCCCCGCTCCGCCCAGTTGGAAATCTGAGTTTTTTTTTTTTTTTTCTCTACTTTTTTTGGCATCAATTGTTCTTGCTTTGCTTTACTGCGCTTTGTCGATCACCGTCACGGGTCCATATTTTTCAACTTAACCAAATTCTCTGTACTTAAAAAAGAAAATACATTCGTTAGTCAACCATTTAATCGATTTCAAAAAGAGCTTAACCCACTAATTAATATTTAAATTATTTTTTGTTATTTATTTTATACCAAATTTTATATCCGTTAAAAATATGACAATCAATAAATAATCGTGATATCATATAAACTTAAAAAACTACTTTTAATTTTTTTTTATTTTCCTTTTTCTATTTTACATTCTCTCTCATTTCTTTTCTTTCTTCATCTTTTATATTGGCTGACAATGCTCGAAAATTTTCCTTTTGAAGTCGAGGCATTAGCGATTTATTCTATTTTTGAATTTCATTGCTTGCTTGCTCTACTTGAAGAGGTCGAAAAGCTAGATCGAGAATCGATAGGGATTGAATCGATTGACTCGTGAATCAATACAAACCGATTGAACCAAGCTAATAAAAGCAATTGAACTAATTTTTTCTATTTTATTATTTTATTATTTTATTATTTTATAAATATTTAATAATTTATTTAACTGAACTAGATGAACTGATCAAACCGAGACTTGGTGGCTTGATTGGTTCAACTATTGGTCTAATTTTGAAAAAAAAAAAAAAGAATATATATGTAAAAGAAAATTATATATTTTTTTATCTTTCTTGCTACATCAATTTTTAATTGGTTATCTTTTTTCTTAAAATTTAACAGTTTAACTAACAATTAAGCTAACAAAGGTACCAATTTGGAAAAAAAATAGTTTAGGTATTGCTTGTGACCAAAAAAATATTTAGGTACCGAAATGGAAAAAAAAAAGAAAGAAAGGCATAGTTTAGATACCAATTTGTGAGTTAAGCCTCTTTTAAAATAGACTTAACAGTTTGACTAATGGATGTACCAATTTTGGAAAAAAAGATAGTTTAGGTACCACTTGTGACAAAAAAAAGTTTAAGTACTAAATGGAAAAAATTGTATTGTTTATGTACCAACTTGTGGATTAAGCCTAAAAAAATTAAGCACTAATAGAAAAAACACAAATAAATAAATCATTGTTATAGATATCTTATCAGTAAGTGGACATCCATCAAGATCAATATAAGTTTGATGTATTTTACGACTCTAATTCATTAGAAGTAGAAATTTATTTTGTTTTTACTTTTTATATCTATAAATATAGAATTTGGAGAAATATTATAAATAAATTGATCGATAAAAAAAATCTAGTTCGAAAATAATTTTCTTGCATATCGAAAATTAAAATTTTGAAAATCAATCAAATTTGTAATATTTATAGCAATAAATCCTAGACTAAATTCGTACCTGTGTTTTCGGATAGACGGATCTTTATCATTTTTAACTTCCAACCAAATAATTTTCTCCGCTATTCGCATACTACGAACTGTTTCGAAAGCACAAAATTAAAAATATTTTTTTTTAGTGTGAAAATGAAATATTCACGTTATGGAGATATCAACAACCCAATGCATCCTAATTTTATTTGCTCTCGTAATTACTTTTTAATATATATATATATTATAACAACCATAATTATATTTGCTTGCTCTCCCAATGACTTTCTTTGACCATCATAGTTTTATTTGCTTCATTAGCGTTTCATATTTTCAATTTTGTTTCCTTCGTGATAACGGATGTGCAAATTTCTAGAAATAATAAAAAGGTCCATAATTTCGGCAAAATACGCCGTTGCCGGGGATCGAACCCGGGTCACCTGGATTATAGGCGGGAACACTCGCAACGATTTTATTGATCGATTTCTAATCCTTCTATATTTCTCATTTTGTCTTTAAAGGAATTGTGACTTCTCAATAAAGATATATATATACATATATATTTCTAAAAAGCACGATGAGTTAACTGACTTGCTACAAACTTAATAGCTGAGATTGTTACAAGAACATAAATGTTAAAAAGTAATTTTAGAACAAATAAATCGTATAAAAGAAATCTCATAAAAATAAATAAAACGACATAATAAAAAAATTATTTGATAAATGGAATTAGGAAAAACGCTGCATGTTTAATTGAAATCTAAAAAATCAAAAAAAAAAAAAAATACATGAACATTTCTTTAAACTTTTAATAATTCTACATACTAGTGGTTGATTGAAATGAAAATTTTGGCCATTTGGTTGATCGAGCGAATCTTATAGAATTCAGAGTCCCTGCTATCTTTATCTCAAATTATGGTTCGCTGATTATGTTGAAACTAGAAACAAGAAGCATATTAAAAATATTTACTTCAGTAATTGCAGAAAACTTTTAAGATCATACAACATGACAAGTATCAAGCCTTCTTCAGTTCAGACTAGTTTAGCTCCACAAAAAGGCTGGCCTGAGGATGTAATCCTGCTTCTTTCAAGCTCAAGGATTGCTTATCTCGACCATATGTAACTCTAGGAAAGTTGGACACAAGGCTGTAATCCTCAACTTCTAAGCAACCCAATGAATCAACATAGTCATAAACTGATTGGATTGTTGCCGTGCTGTGAAACCTCCTTTCTTTGCGTTCACCTGTGGGAAACCGTACCAATACCTGTTTTCCCAACACAACATGCATATGTTTAATTTTAATTTGGCAACGGAGAAGTATTAGGCATGCCAATGCAGAAAAGTGGAAAATGCAAGGATGATGGAGAATGATCATTAGAACTGAGATGATAAAAGTGCCTAAACCATAAAGAAAGCAAGAAAAATGAAATTACCTGTGTAACACTTGGTCCTTTCTCAGGTTCATCACCAAGTGATAAGGCTTTTTGTTCTCGCATTCTAGCCCGGGCAGCCTCTTTTTCAGCAGCTTCACGTGCTGCTCTTTCATGAGCTTCTTCTTCTTCCTTCCGTTTCTGTTCAGCTTCGGCGGCCTCCCTTTCCAGACGTTCTTGCTCCTCTCTCCTCTGGCGTTCTCTAGCCTAATGTCATGAATAAAATGAAAAGATTAGTCAGGCTATTATTTTATCATTCCAATGGTGCTTTTTAAAGCACAAATACATTTAGTAAGCAAAGAAGGGATTATTATTTTCCTTTTTCAGTCTTCTTGGAATATAATGGCAGTAATGAGGAAAAAGAAACTAGAGTATGCCATCTAGCCAAATATGTAGTAAACTGTATTAAAGCCGCTAATTTAAAATTAAAAGCAGCCTACTTGATCAGCTTCAAGTGCTGCTCTGTAAGCAGCATCTTGCTCCTCCCTCAAACGCATGTTGTTTCTTCTCTCTTCTGCATCCAGTCTTGCAGCAACAAGAACAGGAGAACTTTCTTCAAGCACTTTCTGCAGCATCGTGAGCATTTCTTCTGGAGATGTTGGTCCCTCAACCTGCAAAGAAAGAGAGCATCACCATGCAAGATCACCAATTAAACCGGTTTTACTGGTTCAGAAAAGTTATATAAAGTACTGGACTAGATAGGCCACCAGTTCACAGTTGAACTGGTGTGACTGGCTGGTTTAGTTCCATTATTTTATGCTGACCTAAAGTTAAAAATATGTGAAACAGGAATGCTATTAAAGAGTCCAATCAATTCACTAAAAACAATAGTCAAATGAATTTAATATGTAGTAGTCTGGAATGAAGGCACAATTCGAGCAAAAGCTGCATTTTAATGTAAAGAAACTAAAAAGGCAAAGCCCAATTGTAGCACGATATAAGTCACAAAATGCCTTATAACAAACTGTAAAGAACTGGTAGGCGTACTGAAAATCAGATAAGCTTTAGTTTAATAAATCATTAAGAAGATGACTTATTCAGCATTTTCAGGCTTTAAAAAAAGAACTCATACGCCTAGCTATTCGCCATGTCAAAACTTCAGTGCCCACCCAAAAATCCGTATTCAAAGGCATTTACCAACAAGCAAAACAAAACTAGCAAGAACTTACATCTAAACTTTCTGCTCAGCAGAAGCACAATGACAAAGAATTAGAATGAAATCCCTGAGTTTTACCCATTTAACCCCTAGCAGGTGGTTAACTGCACAAAAATTTACGAAAAAATATCTAAAGCATGAACGATAATAGGTCATTTTCAGTTTCTGCTTTTGCCAAAAGGATATCTAATTGATTTCGGGTTCCCAAAAACATTAACTTATTGCATTATTAACAATTCAAAATAGAAGCGAGAATCACAATGTTGATACCTGTTGAAGGAGTGCAATCCTCTGGTTCGTAGTAGGCATAACCACGGCACAAAATGGGAACCTAGATGCCTTCAAGCTATTACTCATTTTAAAACCCTCACTAGCCCTAATGTCGGCGCCCCACGCCACAAAATTCTCATTCACAAAGGCAGCCACTGCCTCGGAACACAAGGTCCTTCCACAGAATACAGGAGAATCCGGGTGGTCCGGCGAGTGCAAGTACACAAACAACAGCTTAAAGGAGTTCCTTGACCTCTGCAAGGCGTCCATGAAACCCTCACCGACGAAATTCGGCCTAGTCGTCGGGTAGTCTCTCTCAAATGCCGCCACGAATTCCATAGCTTCAGAAGCCGCAGCTGAGACCGAGACCAATCGTGCCGATGATTCCCCGCCCCGCCCCTGTCCCAGGCCGATCATCCCAAGGGAATACGAAAGAACTCCGCCGGCGGCCCATAATCCAAGCCCGACAGCTCCAGAGACTAACCCTAGGCTACCGGATATCACAGAGAAGGGCAATGTAACGAGTTTCCAAGCTATGCTGGGGTTAGGAGCGGGAACGAGACCCGAACTGGATGCGGATTGGGTGGGGTCAAGAGAATCGCGAGGGTCAGAATCGGAGGTAATGGTGGAAGCAGAGGATTGATTGGAAGAGGTGAAAGAAGAGATAGCCAGTTCGAGGTCCCAACCATGAGCCTGGAGGATTTCCGTACACAAATCGGGATCTTCGAGGCCCGTCACCGCTTGAAAACATGCCAATTTATCGGCTACATCAACCATTTCTCCAGAATTTACAAAATGAAAAATATTAGGGTTTTTCCTTTCTTTCTGACAGAGAAAGGAAGGACGAAGAACAATCCGAGGCAAGGGAATTTTCTTCGGGTTTTTTCTTTTAATTTCTATTTATTTGGATGGTTGGTTTAAGGGGAAAATAGAGAGGGAAGGGTTTATGGATTGAAGAAGATCGGTTCAAATGCATTAGGGGATCGTAACAGATATTTGGACGACAGACTTGTTCGAAATTACGTAACTACCATTGGCTTTTGATTCTTTTTAAAAGGTTTAATTCTGTGTCTAGTCCCTGTACTCTTTGGACTTTTTAATTTTAGTTATTTTGCACACTTAAAAGGAGTTTTTTCACCTTCAAGGAAGCTAGAACCCAACTCAACTGAAGCATGAAATGCTGTTGTATTGGGAGAGTCCGAAGGTTGGTTGGTACAAGCTAAAAACAGATGGTAGTTGGAAAAATGTACAAAGACTGAGGGTGCGTTTGGTTCGCTGTATTGGATTAGAGGTGTATTGGATTAAAGGTGTATTGGATTAGAGGTGTAATAGCAAATCAACTGTTTGGTTGAATGTAATGGAATAGAGGCGTAATAGTAATCTTGTGTTTGGTTGAATGTAATAGAGGTGTAATAGCATAATGGAAAAAATTAAAATGACTAGAATACCCTTAGCATAAATTTGTTTTGGTAAATGATTATTGTTATTGTTATTTAAATTATAATAAGATTATTATTATCAATAATAAATAATTTAATCATATTTAAACATAATTTTTATTAAATATATTTTAATTAAAATATATAATTTAATAAAATTCTTAATAATTAATATTCTTATATTAATTTACTGAAATCATAATATATGATACTGTAAAATATAAATTAACATAATTACTATTAAATATATTTTAATTAAAATATATAATTTAATAAAATTCTTAATATTAAATATTCTTATATGAATTTTCTAAAATCATAATATATAATACTATGAAATATAATTTAACATAATTATTATTAAATATAATTTAATAAAATATATATTTTCAATTACTTATTTAATATAAATTCAAATTAATGACGATTAATTATATTAGATATATATGATCTTGTACTAAAATTATTTTAAATTACCATATTATTTAATAATTGGAATACAGTTAATTTCTTACCAAATTATCTAAAAATTTTAAAAATTGTGTTTGGTAAAAATTTTAAAATAGCTGGCACAATAATTATGTTTTAAATTTTTTTTTACCGTACCATTCTAAAAAATTCAAATATTGTTTTCTTAAAAAGTATTAAAGTGCGAAATTATCATCATACTATAGATAAATATTGAAATTTGTCACTGTACTTTATTTTTATTTATATTTGCCTTTATTTTTTAAAAAAATATGAGTAAATTTGTAACTTAATTTTTATGTTATTGAATTTTACCACTAAAATTTAAATTTTATTAATTTTTGCCACTAACTCTTATTTTTTAGTTAAACTCTTATTTTAAATTTATATTGAATTTTTATTTTTTTAAATTACAAATATCTTCATTTAACTTAACGAGTAAATATAATTCTTGACTTTCCTTTCTCATCATCTAAACAAAAGCACAATAAACAAATTGTCAAAAAGAAACCCAAATCCAATAGTTGGGAGATTCAAAAGCTTTCTCCAATAATGTGTTTCTTCTATAAGAAACAATGCTTATAAGCAGCTTGTCAAAGCTCAAAATCTATTTAGTCCTATGTCATACATCCAATGTCATTTGAATACAAACAGATAACTGGCTTTAAATGGCAAAAGATATAACCTTAGGTGGACTCATTACAAGACTAGCAAGAATTTGACCAGTGATGTTAGAACACACATTCACAGATGCTAATTTGTATATATGCTCCCTCACATCAGCACCAAACCCAGTAACCTCCATGTAACCTCCCCTTTTTCCACACTCTCCATAATACCCTGGAGACAGTAAAAGAGTTTATATTCTGTGTCAAAATTCCAAACTTTGTATAAGCTCATTCACATTCCGTAAATGAAAAATAGAAAAATGAAATTGCATGAACCTTTTTCATTTATAATATACTTTTCTGAAAGCATTTCATTGATACCTGTCCTGTTGGGTTGCCTGGATTTATTACAACCAAGGCCCTAATAGTGATGCCATTAGACTTGGCTTCCTGCAGTTGTTTCTTAAGCTCAGATACTTCCAAACCCCATCCTGTAGCTTCATCAAGATAGTAGGGAACTTGTAAAATCCAAAAGAAAGTTGTAATTACAACAACTGGCCGATCAAAAAATGGTTGGACGGTTAAAGGAAATCCCTATTGCCAATCATTTAGCAAGTTCTACCGGGAAAGAAAGCTAAGAAGTAATCCTCAAGAAACATAACGCAACTTGATATAGGTCAGTTAAAGCTTGGTCAATGAAGCAAAAAGTGAGTACTTACTTCACTAACAGATAATTAAAGACAGCTTACAAATAACTAAATACTAAATAATGCTTTAAGTTATTATATGCTTGGAAACTAGATGCACTAACAGTAAAAACGTGACAGATAAAACAGTCACACAAAGCAAAGACAGCATTCTCTACATGTAAACTAGTGTATCCCTAATTCATAATAAAACCCAATGTAAAGTCAATCAATATCATATATCAAGGGAAATCAATCAAGCATACCCCAACAGATGCCAAAACATGAAGATCATGCTAAACATTAAGAATAACTCAATGTGACTACCTTAGGACTTAAAACCATGCTAATTGGACTTATATTTCAACACTCAACATTGAAAACAAGGGCCCCTTCTTTCTCATTAAAAGATAGAAATGAAGTAAAATAAACACAGCATAACCATTTTCTCAAATGAAAAATCATACTCTTAAGGCATATAGAGGTCATTGCAATTAGGACTTCTTAATATTATCAATATCATATAAAATATTATCGTTCAGGTACATATACATCGTTCAGGTGCATATAGAGGTCATGCAAAAATAATATACATATAAAAGCCTAGATTGAATAATTAGGACCCATCCATCCCTGAAGAAATCATCAGTTTAAAGCACTATAATGTTTAAAGGAGTCATTTCATCTCAAACTCCATTATTCAACCACCAAGTAGAACTTTGACAAGGAACTATGAAAAATGAAAACGCTACAACAAAGAAGGTACCCAACCGTGCTAACCCTTTTACAACTCGTCTCTCTAAAGGCTATCTCTTCCAGGTGGGATATATGATGTATATGCTTTAATAATGGACTCGTATACGTCGATTCCTTTCAAGTACTCAGCTTGGTTTAGAAACTACAGTAAGGTAGAAAAGACAACAATTAGATACTCAGATCACATTTTGGCAGTGAATGTTAACTGAAGGGAGTTCTAGTTCTTCTTGTATCACATACTTGTATTCACACGGTAGATCATCTCTGTCAACCTTCATTAAAATGCTAAGTTACTTGGACTCGGGTTTGAGTGTCGGATATGGTTATGTATCCAACATGAGCAAGGTTAGTCCTTTTTATGTTTTGTCATGTATTTGGAGGATCCTTGGAAGTTATATCCCCATATCCATGTGTTAGACATGGGAATTTCAAAAAACAAATGAAGAGTCCAAGCAACATGGTCATAATGTGTATTGATTCTATACTCTACTCTATATCAGAGGAAAAAGTGTATAAATGCTCATAATCCATTTTCCATCATATATACCACTTGCAAGTTGCAAGAGATGGGATCCAAATGTGCATATGACAAAAAATTGTAACTTCTTGAATCCTCAATGACGAGTCCTTTGTGGTTAAAGAGTACTATAGGTTTCGGCTATCTGCACTTGTAATACAAGATGCAAGCATAAATATGACAATACTAATGCAAGAGGCGCCTAATTGGGGTTAACAGTACTTTGTGTGAGTGTGCATAAATATGCAAGCATGCACATTAACATATAACGATAATAATACAAGATGTACCTCATTATGGTCATGAAGCAAAACAGGAGTGTTAGCCATAGGTGAAAAACCAATAGCTCGCAGGCCCTGTTGCCGAAAATAAAGAGAATCTGTAGCAGCGGGAAAAATCTCTGGCTTCCCAATCTTTCCATTAGCTTTCTTGATAGCTTCTACCAACAAAGCCCACCATGGATTCGACCTGTCAGTAGCAGTTATGAGTGGCCTTCCCCGGTAATCTTGCGTAGAACCCTTTTGCTTAAACTGCAGACAGAAATAATTAGTTCAGGAAGCAATTCGGTATCACACAAACAGCAACACACCATGAGAAACTCATACAAGTGGGCAGCTTTTTATATCCAATTGACACAAGAAAATCCACTATTGAGTCAGTAGGAAATTATTGACACAAGAAAATCCACTATTGAGTCAGTAGGAAATTATTTCTATTCCATCAATGTGCATGACTAACATTTCATATCCAGTAAAAGCCTCATGAGATGCTTCATATTACTTGTCAAAGAGTATATGCTCCTCATGTCTTGTATAAAGATTCATACACTAACATTTTGTTTTTTAAAAGAAAGATTATCTATTTCTTTAATTTTCCAAAGTGTTTGAGGAAAGGAATCGGTATAAGCTCATTAGGGCTCTTAAAGTTCTAGTGCGTCAAAGCCAAGTGACAAGTATGGTTATAGACTGCTCCTGAGACATGAGCAAAAATTTGGTTATCTTCTGTGCTTTATGATAAATATCTGAAGCTATACTATTAAGAAAATATCTAGTGAAATCATAACTAATAGCAATGCATGTAAACTAACTACAAGGACTTTAACAAGTAAAGATTTTAGCAACTAATTATCTAAATTTACAGAGACTTACTGTGGGAGAAGGCGTGCCAGCCTTCAGAAAGGCCATGTTAACCGAAATGACTTCTCCTTCACCCTTCAAACCAGCTTTGACCAAATCAAACTGCGAAGCCCTGAACCTCCTGATACTCTCAATGCTCTTGAAAAGGTTCTCAATTGCACTGTTGTCGTAAAGCTTCGCCCCATGTCCAGGAGCTCCAGTAGCCTTTATCACCAGCCACCACGGCATCCTCTCTCCATAGAATAACCTGTAATTCTCATTGGGTGAAGCCAACCCTGTTCCTCAAAACAACATTATGTTATCATCACTAACAGATATACGGCCAACTAGCGGATCAGATATCTGCAATGTCAATAAAATTCAAACCCGCAAATTTGCTTTAAAATCTAAATCTGTTTACTATCCGCAGCAAATCCAAATATAACTAAGATATCCAAATCCGCTAAGATCAGTATTTAGTAAGTCCAAATACTTGTTTAAAATAAAATTTTTTAAATAGTTTGGATATCCAAATCCCTTATTCCCCAAAACAGATTCAGATAATGGATATAGGAACATTAATATCCACATCCATTCCGAATCCACTTACTAAAGTACCCAAATACAAATATTATCTGAAAAAAATTAAATAAATATCTACAAATACCCAAGTCCCAACTATTGTACTTACAAATTCAGGTCCTCACCGGCAAGCTCAATAACGAACAAGAAGCATTGCCCACCAATCTATTAACTATTAACTATATCAGCCATTTCAAAACATGGTTTTACAATTTTTTTAATAAATTTTAAAAAGTAAAATCTGGTTCACCTTCATCAAGCACAATATCAACATTCATATTCTTGAAAACATCGGATTGAGCCAACTTCTCAAGACCGTCATGGCCACCAATCTCTTCATCAGGGACAAACGACAAGTAAAGTGACCGTTTTGGCTGAAACCCAGAAGCCTTCAACCTACGAACAGCCTCCATATACTGCATGCCCACGCACTTCATATCCTGGGAGCCTCTAGCGAATATATTACCATTTTCATCGATGTGGGCACCGAAAGGATGATAATCCCACTTCGAACGCTCAGAAGGGACGACATCGGTGTGGGAGTTGAGTAAGATAGAAGGAAGGAAAAGGTCGGAGCCTGGCCATTTGAGGATAACGAGCGGCTTTCCTTGGACGAACTCTATGACTTGGGTTTCTAAAGAAAGGGATTCGGCTAAGGATAGGATGAATTGGGTCGATTTTTTATAGTTCGGGGATGGTTGGGATGTGTTGATTCGGAGGTATTCTTGGAACCTTGATATGATTTGGAATTGTTCATCTTGGGTCGGGGATGGTGTTGGATTTGTGAAGCTTAGAAGTGAAGAAAAGAGTAGAAGATGAACAATGACGCGTTGGCAGGGGCTGCAATGGCTGTCGCCATACCTATGATAGATGCCGCAAAGAGAGAGAACCGAAGTGCAGAATGAGGAAATTAGAAGACAAAGGCCTTTCTCTTATACAGTTGCAGTAACCTGGAGACCCAGAAGCGGATGAAGCTAGAAGGAACAGAAGAGAAACAAAGGGGATCGGGGAGGGTAAAACAGGGAGGTTTGCTGAAGCGGTAGCTAATCTGGACAAAAGAGGGGAATAGAAATCGGTGGTTTTCACCGATTAGGAAGGTAATGGATTACACACGTATTAGTAATACATCAAACCAAACAACAGAATATAGCCGGATTAGGTGGGGCCCACCGATTAGGGGTGTATTGGCATAGCCAATACACCAAACCAAACATAGTGTGAAAGACCTGGGGCAAGGACTAAATTTCTAAAACCCGAAGAGAAAAAGGTTAGGTGACAGAATTAGACCTTTTAAAACCGCCTGAAATGAATAATGCGCTGTGAAATTAATAGATTTCGCAACGACGTCGTTCGGTGCTTTCCTTTTATTGCCCAACAACAAATAGGCCTTTTCAATCTATATTACTTTCTAATATATTTACCATCACATTTTTAAAACAGAGTATATCAATTGGGAATGCTAAGCTAAAAGCACATTATGGAACACCTACATGGATGGATACTGATACTCTGTTTTGGTTAGTATCCCTCTAAGATATGAATTAAATATACATCAGAAATGTTCACGTACATGTACAACAAAATTCCCATATTGAAAATTATTAAAAAAAAGGGTTATTTTAGCAACTAACACCCTTACATTTCCTCTATCAAGGCTTTGCCCTTGTTTCCTGCTGCATTCTTCTCTGTTCTGGAAAAACTTTTATTGCCTCCATATTCCATCAATGAACTCTTTTCTGCACTCACAATGGCTGCCAAAGAAGACAATGCTTTGTTCGGTTGCTCATGAACCCAACACATTATGAAATAAACCTTCCTCTCAGCAAGTTTCAGCTTGCTTTTCGTTTCGGACTTCCTCAGCTTTCTTTGTTTCTCGGATTTCAACTCCCTTCCCGCAGCCATAATCATCCTTTGTAGATCGCAAAGCATACAGATCAACGCAGGACTTCCAAGGGAAAGTAGGTTTGTTATGTCATCAACAAGTGCCAATCCAAATTGCAAACCACCGATGTGCCGGTAAGCCGGAGAGCAGGTTTGCTCCAAGCAATAACACAAAGCTTCCTGCACAGTCTCAGGCTGTCCAGCTTGACCTAATACAGATGATATACTCAATACCACCATTGCTGATCCTACAGCATCCGATTGCCAATCTCCATTGTAGACACGAAGCGTGAAGCAGTAACTATATATGATATCAACCAAATGAACAGCTAAGAGTGGAGATGGTTCCGTAGAAATGAGCATACGAAGCGAAGGAAGTGGAGTTTTGGGGCCACAAGGAATATCGCTTGGTTGGTCGCTTTCAAGATCTTCTCGATTGGCCATAGGTTGTATAAGTTGAGCTCCATCCTTGCTTAAACAGATTGTTCTGGCAGCAGGCTTTAACCACCAAGGATCCCACGGCTCAATCATCTTACTCAATTCTCCAGATGCCAAAAATCTTTGGAACCGTTTCTTCTCTTCAAGGGATAAATCATTGATATTAACTTCACCTCCTACATAAAAAAGAAACAACAGAAATTTATGTTCAAGCATAGATTAACACAAAATTCATAAGACAAATCAATGTAATTAAAAGGTGAATGTACTTGGCAGGTCCCTCTATTAAAGGGACCTGATCAAATTAATCCCTCTATTATTAAACAGATCAATTTAGTCCCTGTACTACTAAAAAGAATCAAATAAAACCAAATTTCAACAAAGTTAACATTCAAAGTTTAAAAAATGTCGTGTATAATTTAAAAGAGTTAAGATTTTGAAATCTTCTTATGGTTTTACAAAGGGAATCTACTATTTGGAGTTGAGCTGCAAATGAAAAAATAATTTTCATGACAATTTTTTTAAACATTAAATGATAACTATGTTACTAATGAGCCTTATTTAATTCTTCTTAATAGTATAATGATTAAATTGATCCATTTAATAATAAGTGGACTAATTTGATCCAACCCTATAATAGAGGGACTTGACAAGTACTTTCACAGTAATTAATACATAGAATTTGAACCAAAGATTACCTGACAAAATCTTCTGAATAGTGTCATCCGAAAGAATTGAATCTGCCATAAAAAAAATCCAAATTACATTTTTCATTGATACAGTAATTCAATCAAGGCTTATATTAGGCAAACAAACAAAGCAAATATATATATAGGTACTTCAAAATCAAGGAAAATACCCATTATCATAAAAAAAAAATCGAGGAAAATACCATCAACATCTTCATCTAAAGGTTCGGTTTCGTCCTCGGAATGGAAACGTTTCAGAATTTCAAGCATTTTCCATTTAGTTTGATCGTCAGATTGAAGATGGCGCAGCTCCTCGACTACATTTTCTCGCATGAATGATTCGGTACAGCGAATGCTATGAGACTGTAAAAAAAATCACACAAAAAAAACTTTTTGTTTCATTTCAGAACAAACTAAACAAAAAAAGAAAAAAAACCAATTTCTGATTGAAGAAAGCGTGAAATTGAGGCCTTACCTTGTAACAAGGAAGAGAGCAGTAGCGGGAGTTACATCGAGGGCAAGTGTATTGCGAGAATTGCTTCTGACACCTGTGCAAAATCAGTTGAAAGTTGAGAAAAATAAATAAATATTGGACAAATAATCTGAAATTCACAAAAAAATGAAGAAGAAAAGGAAGAAGAACATACACATGGCAGATGATACGGGAAGGAGGATTCAACGAGGAGGAATTAGAAGGTTTTTCTGATGTACGTATCGTTTCCGCCATCTTTCAAATAACCCAAACTGATTCAAATCAAAAGACCCTGGTCTTTTGATTTATTTGCATAAACTGAATAAAACAAAAAAAGGCTCGAAAACCCTAGAAAGATTCAGAAAGTTTTGATTGGGCTCTATTTCAAATACCAGCCCACAATGCATTTCCCCCGTCACCACCATCACTCAAAGGCCCCATAGAGTAAGTGATGCAATCATGTGTTCCAAAGCCTTACTGCAATGGTTATTTGACTGGCAGAGGTGGTATTTATTGACATTTGGGCTGGTCGTATCCATATAAAAAATATTGAGTGCGAGACCAAAATATCCATCTATATTCGTGGAATTCGCAGCGAAACAACATGTGGGAGTGAAGACAAGACATAACTTGGTTTTAGCTTTTGTTTTAATCACAGTCACACTCACTTTGGAATGTAGGCAGCTTTTTTCCTTTTCTAGATTGCTATTGGTTAATCATAGCTACAACTTGCGCAAGTGGCCTCCTAATCTTTAATTTCAGATTTATTACTAAGATAGACAAATATCCTTCCAAAAAAATATTATATTATATCATTTTTAATAAAGATATAAATAATCATTAATGTTTTATTCAACCCATCAAATTAACTAATCCCATTAAAAATTTGTATTATTCATGTGACTTTTATTCAGTTCTTTCTTTTTTATGGTTAATTGGCCGACGGCATTAAATAATTGTGCATAAACTTGCAACTTGTACAAGTTGAGCCAACAAAATTAAAGAAAAAATATATATCGAATCTCCAAAAGGTACTGAACTGAAATATCATCATCATAATAATTTTGTAATGTTGGGAAATTGATACAATTGCTTCAATAAATTTAAGTTGAATTCGGATAAATTTAAAGTCGAATTGAATTTAAATTTATAAATAAAAACAAAATTCTTCTAATATTAACTTTTTATTCACAAAATTTAAATACAATATTTAAAAATATTAATTTTTATATATTTAATCATTATAAATATTAAACTATTAAAAAAATCCATAAATGTAAAGATATTAACTTTACCATGATCTCTAAGATCTAATCCATCAAACCACAAAAATAATATCACCTCTCAAGTCTCAACCCATCATTTGTCACATACCATAGTTAAATGTGCCATGATATTACATTCTTGCCCTTATATGTTTGTTAAAACTACAATGCCCCCAAAAGAGTAAGGTACCCCATCACCCCCCAGCCACTTGTCAAGTTCTAACATGCAAAGCACGAGGCTAGTTGCGTCATTTCAGAAACTTGTCTTAAAAGGTGCTTTGGGTTTGTCCATGCTTTTTCATTTTATTACCTGAAACAGAACTCACTTCCCAGACCCAAAGGGAGAGAAAGAACTGCTGTTCTATGTTCTTTACTTAACACCAGATTTGTTATGTTGAAGTTAAGATAAATTTATGTCTGCTCTCAATACAATATGGGTATTTGAAAAGGTCAGTTTTTTTTATTTCCCTTAATTCAGATTTTATCATTTATGAAGCTTTTTTCCCCATTAATGTGATATTAATTATGTTTTTAATTGCTTATTGATTTGCTATTGTCTTATTCTTGGTTTCCTAGGAAAAAAATTGATTTTGAATGTTATGTTCTATGTCTTATTGGTTTGGGGATTAAGAAAAGAGTAATCTATGTTCTGTGTTCTGATATTCATTAAATATGATGCTTAACTTTCTAATTTTGCATCTTCTCAGTGATAGCTAAAAAGCCTAAAATTTATTATATTTCTCTTTTTAAAAAAATGATGAACTGGTTTCCTTTCTAGGCTATGGTATTAATTCTTGCTTCAACGTCTCAAGAACCGAACAATTTCATAATTTCCTGTTTAGATTATTGTTAGTTGTGCTCTGTCGGATACTATGATTTTGTATTGTTTTGGGGCAAGGAAGCATATGTTTTGATAGAGGAAGATAGATCTATTCTCATACTTCCGGAATTCGTGTCGGTTCTGCCGGAACTTAAGTTCGAATAATGCTTTTTTCAGGTGTGTGAATTGTGAAGCATGAATATCATTTTCATTATCTCTGCACATGGACCTAACTGCAGTAGCCAAGCCTTGCAGTTTCGGTGACAAAGGTACGAGTGATGTCGTTTTACGCTTGAGAAACAGCGAAGGAAGGCCTGAATGGTTCTACTCCCACTCATCTGTTCTCGTAAGTAAAAGCGGGTTCTTTGCGGATCGGCTCTCTAATCCTGGCTCGGGCTCCTGCATCGAGATTCATTGCTCGGACTCTACTTATGATCATCATGTTAACCTTTTGAGATTACTGTATCTCCCCACCAATTCACTTTTGGATTCCTTGGACTCGGTTCAATCTGCTCTCGGTGTTCTACCATTGGCAATTGCATTCCGTTGTGAAAACATTACAAACTGCTGCATCCAGTATTTGGAGGCTGTTCCTTGGGAGGATAAGGAAGAGGAACAAATTGTAAAAGAAGTCTTGAAACTGGGGCCGGTAGCAATGCCGATATTGGCGAGGATCCAACCAATGGATTTAAGTGCTACCAAGAGTGTGTTTATTTCTGCAGTTCGGTTCGCCACGTCAATAGGTGGATCTTGTCCACCCTTTGGAGACGAGCTTAAAACATCTGCACAGGAACAAGTGGAGTTCATGCTTGGAGGAGATGAAGACACCCCATTAGTTACAGCAGATGATGAAGTAAAATCAGTAGTAAAATCAGGTCTTTCCCAAGTTTGTTCATTGTTTGAAAACGAGTTGTCTTCCTTTCTTCTCGTTCCCGACATCACAGCCGAGACCGCCGAGACTAGAATTTTACAGTGCCTTTCGGATGTCGAGTGGATGTGCAACATACTCCCCAAAATGGATTTAATGAAGGACTTTGTTTGTAGTTGGGGTGAGATGTCTAGAAAGATTTTGGAGATAGTTGAAGACAAGAAACTTGATAATGCAATGTGGGTTTTGAAAGTGAAGCTTATAGAAGTGACCGGGAAAGTTCTGGAAGCTGTCGGCTATGGAAACGTGATTCTTCCTGCACCGTGTCGAGTCCAATTGCTGAAGACATGGCTACCCTATATAAGGAAGATAAAGCCTCTCCTGGACGCAAAAGCTGACGAGGATACAGATTTCCCTTACAAGATGGATGAAGACTTGTGCCAAAGTATTGAGGGGGCGATCGTTTCGTTAGTACTAGCATTGCCATCTAACGATCAAGCAGATATTCTGTCGGATTGGATGAAAACCGAGCAGCTTAAGTATCCTGACTTGAGCGAGGCATTCGAGGTATGGTGTTACAGAACCAAGTCAGCAAAGAGAAGATTAATGGAAGGCTTGGATAGAGTTGGCAATACCACTATTAGCCTTTGATTTCTTACAAGTTGTATGATTTGAACTTATAAAATGAATAGATGGTGACAATCCCCATTTCATGTAACTCAGACACCATCAAAAGCTCTATATGATCCTTAATTTCATCTGATTTTTTTGCCCCCTTCACATGATCATATCCATGTAGTTTTGAGGTGCTTGCGCCGCCATTGCAGGGCAAAGTAAACAGATCATCGACGGTTGCTATTGGTTTGGCAACTACCAGACTACAAAGAAAATAGTGCCATGTTCTCGTTTGTTGTCTGAGGTTAGATGAACCGACATATGACATCTTTTTATGCTTAGAGAACTTGTTTCTTCCTAAGTTCAAACACCAACAACCAACCGTCCACCTGCATGATCCAACTCATCGTGTTTCCTTGCCTGTGGTTCCGACATTTACTTGTTTAATATTAATTGTAGATCGTTCTGGTATGAAGAACGAGAATGATTTTCAACACATAAATGATCGAACTTCATACCACATAACATCTTGTTATGGTCATAAATTACAACATATGGGGGTTTCTTTTACTGATTTACAATATCGGTCGAAGGAGCTTGTCTTGGACAAGATTGACCCTCGAATGGATACAATCATATTATATCACATCTCACGATTTCAAAATCGATTTTTTAAGCCATATCATGTCACTTTTATCCATACTTTGGATGAAGTTTTTTTTTTCAATTTTAAAAGTAACCCAACTTTTGTGGATAATTATGCAAAAAGGACCTGTATCAAGTCTCTCTATTACGGTTCGACTACCAAAAAGCGGTAAATTTTGAGATATATATCGAAACTCTGTCCAATTTCTTAAATACATAACTTACAACATCACAATGTATCATCAATCACCACCCGCAATCTTCACCACTAAATCTTGCATCTGAGCACTAATATTTTCATAGGAAAAAATAAAAATGTATGGAACATTCCTTGCCTACATTTTATTAAACCAACAATGTATATTTATACATTATCTACAAAAAGAAAATTTGCCGAAAATTCCTCCGAAATATGTAATGTAGCAAAATAATTCGACAACGACAAGCAACCAAGCTAGGCCATAGAAAATACAAAGGATGGTTCAGATCGAGGGAGCTTTATAAATAGGTTAAAAAAGAAAAAAAAAACCCAAACCCGCACCGTCAATAAAGACAATATCATCATCATCATAATCATCATCCTACATCTCCCTCGATCATCATCCTTGACCTTGAAATTAAGCCTTCCTTTGTTCAACAACAAAGAAAATTCAAAGTTGTAACAATATACCCTTGAATCAACCTCTGCTTGTTTAAGAAAGAAGGAAAACTTGTGAAACAAGAAGAAGAAGAAGAGAAGAGCAAAAAAGTGAAATATGTACGTGAGAGCGGTGCCAACGACAGATCTGAACAAGAATACGGAGTGGTTCACGTACCCAGGAGTTTGGACCAGTTATATCTTGATGGTTTTCATTTCATGGCTCCTCGTTTTATCTCTCTTTGGCACCTCTGCTGGAACCGCTTGGACAATTGTTCATCTCGCGCATTTCTTTGTAAGCTAGCCTTTTTTCCCCTTTTGATTTTGATTCATAAAAGTTATATTTTTCTTGGTTTTTGTTGCGTTTCCTATCTGGGTTTTAATTTGATCGGCTTTTGGGATTTTTTTTTTGTTGATGGGGGGTTTTGGATTGAATTAAGGGTTTGATGATTTCTTGAGACTTTAGCTATAGCAACGACGAAATTAGTTTTTTTTTCCCCTGCGTTGGTTAAAATTTTTGGGGATTATTATTCTGGACCAGCTTTGCTATATTGCTTGACTAGAGAGATTTGGCGGGTTCCCCAATAGCTTCTTGTATAGGTGAATTGTAGAAAGCTTGAATTATGAGTTTGTTGGTGCTAGTGCTTAGTCGAAATCTATGTCTTTGATTACAACTACTCGAATAATATGTTTATAGTATTAATTCTTTCTGTTTCTTGTGTTTGTGAATTGATTATGCGTTGTTGTCATCAGTTTATTGGCCTTTGAGATGCCTATATAGGCTATATCTCTAAGCTTATTGAAGATTTGGAGGTTTAAACCTAGTTAAGGAGGTGAAAATTTTCAGCACAAGCTACAACTGAATGAGCGAATAAGCTGGTCTGGAACTCTTTAAAGCTCCTTTTTCCCTCACTTTTCAATTTATAAACTGAATTTTCTTTTGGGAATTCAGTGTATCTACTGTATCAAATTGGCTTGAAATGCTATATCATATACTAAATTGCATGTCTACAACAGATGGACTGTTGTCTGTTTTTTCTTTGGTATTCTAGACCCACGTGGTTGTGAGAATGTTGAGAACAATAGCCTACTTTCTCAAACTGGAATGCTTAGGATTCTTGATTCTAAATTGGTTGTTTGTTAACCTTTTTAGCTGGTAGTAAAGGGCTAATTGACCTTTACATTTTTAGAGTAAGGCATCCCTCCGAGATTTGATTAGACAACATCTGGTGCTGTTGCTAACTGTCTTCACTTTTCATGATTCTGCTGTAATACTTTTCTAGCTTTCTTGATGGTTTGATACGCGTGAATGAATGGAAATCTAAAATTTTAAGTCTTAATGATGTACTCACTTGCTTGGTAGCAAATAGAATGAGCTAAAACTAGTATATTTGTGATTACTGCTTTTGTTAATGTTTGGCATGCCCCCTTTGATAGTTCTATTTGTTTCTTTTCCTTGAGTGAAGAAAGGCTCAGATTTCACCTATACAGTTGGTCAGAGTTTGTTTCTTTGAGTTTAATTACTAGATGTCTAAATAACAATTTCCTGTTTATCAACGTGAAACAATTTGTTAGACATTTTCAGGTGATTACTAATTATGATATCCAGTCAGAGATTTGCTTGTTATTGTTATACCATAAGACAGGGTCAAGAAATGATTATTATTTACTCTTCACTATAACACTAATAAATGGTATAGTATTCAAAATTTCAGCTCTTTATTCTATGCTTAATGAGTATGTTGTGCATGGATTTGCATATTCTTGCCTCAGGTCACATATCACTTCTTTCACTGGAAGAAGGGAACACCGTTTGCTGATGACCAAGGTATCTACAACGGTTTGACTTGGTGGGAGCAAATAGACAATGGCAAGCAACTGACACGGAACAGGAAGTTTTTGACTGTTGTACCTGTTGTGCTGTAAGTATTCACTTTCTTCTATATAAACCTATACTGAATATCGGAAATAAAAATATGGCGGCTTTTTAATTCATAGATGATTTACTGAACTAAAGCGTATAAGATGCAATGTGGTGGGTCTCCCTTATGTTTTATTTGATTAAGGTGCATGCCTTCTGTTAGATACTTAGTGAGTTGCATTCAACCTTTGCCATGCTCATGAATGCCTCTTGTTACGACCTATGGATGTAGTCAATTTACGTTATTCAAAGAATCAGTTAATAAAAGATAGTTTCCTCACATGCAATTGATTTAAACCGTATTCTACCCTTCCAACTTGGTCATCCACCTCCTTGTTATCAATGACATCCTTCTGCGAAGAAGATGAATCTCCATGGGTATCGCACTTATACCCGATTAGACATTATGTGCTTTTCTACATGCATACCTTTATATGGAAGGAAAAAGGTTACTAATTTCTGTTTGTTACTAATTGCTTATGGATTCTTTTCCATATCATTCAACAGTTGATTCATTAAACTAGACAGTACTTTTCTGCATATTAAACTAGCTGTTTCCTACTGCCATATTTATTAATTGCCTCTTGAACGGAAACATTTTAGGACTCTGAAACCTTAGATAAGAGTAACATCAAAGTGATGCATCGCAAGACATTATACAATAACTCTAATATTTTCTTTTATCTTGGTTAACACATCCTTATTTACCCTACATTTTATTTTCCAGGTACCTTATCGCCTCACATACAACAGATTATCAAAACCCGATGCTCTTCTTCAATACATTGGCCGTATTTGTGCTGGTGGTTGCAAAGTTCCCCAACATGCACAAGGTCCGTATATTCGGAATCAACGGTGAGCATTGAACAACTGCCAAGGAATTCATGTCTGGTTTTTCAAGTACTAAGTTTCATTATTCTGGGGTGATCCCAATTTCCAAATATAATTGTAATATCCCTGTACAGATAATGAAACTGAAAAGGGCATTCTCATTTCTCTTTAATCAGGTTAAGAAAATATACCTTCCCTTCCTTTAAGCCAGGGAAAAATACATTCATATATACTATTTACTTTCTCTCTTTGCAAGCTATATAGATAATCTTCTTGCCTTATATTGCTCCCAGCTTAAGCCACAAGTATCTTTTATTAGCCTCCAACTTTGTTGGAAACCAAGATATGGCCATTTTTGTGAACTACAGGTAGAGTGACAAAGAACTTTTGTTTTGTTGATACCAGTTTCGGATTCATTATTCTTTAAACTATAACATTCACAATAATTTTTTTAAAAAGGGAAAGATTTCCGGTCAGGCTTACAGTTGAAAGACATGCGCGTGTCGGCAGTGGGTCAGTCACTTCGTAGTCCACCCAAGGCTTTTGAGTGAAACACATAGTAACTTGAATCACAAGCTAAATAAGTACAGGCAAAAACTCCTGGTTCTGGTAGATCATGTCTGAAGGAATCCACCCCCATTACTTAACGAATTCCACGACACGTTAATTTCCATGTGTTCGCATCCCACCTAATGTTCTAAAATTTCCCCATTCCCAGACGCAAACATTTACAGAAAAAAAAAAGTTTCCCATTTTTTTAATCGAAAATAAAAAGTTCTTTTAGTTCAGACATCATGGATGGATCAATGAAGTTAAGTTCAACACATGAAACACGAATTTAATAACACTATTATCGTACTACTTCTCTTTAATATTTTAGTGGTTCTTTAATTAAAGTCGATCATTAGATTTAGAATATACACGTAAATATTTAGATATTTTAATCACTTGATTTATGCTGTACTACATGAACTCGAATATCCATTTTTAATACATAAAAAAGAACTGGGTTTTGTCTAAATTGCAAAACCCTTTTTCATAATCTTACCATTTTTGCACATTTTTTTGCCACATGATGTTTTCCACAAATAGCTTCCGTGTGTAAAGAAACCATTTGAATCTGAAAGCTCCCAATTTCTTGTTTAAGCAAAATTGTTTTTTCATCAGGCATTCTTGTTGTTTAGACTAAAATGTTAAAATAAAAGACTACATGATTATTATGGTTTCCATAAACAGCCCATGATGAACAAGCCATTAACTTGAGAAATCAAAGAGAAACTAAACTTAAGAGTCAAAAGGGTGGTTGATACAGGCTTTAACTTAAACACACTATCTGTCAGATATTATACACAAACTTAAAGGTGGATTACAGCATACAACAAAATCGAACCTACATACATACACATATATATATAATAATAAAAGGGTGGTGTAGATCTGGATTGATCGAAAACCTTAGTGGGGGAGGTGGGGGGTGTATTATTCTTCGACACACTTGTCGAGGGGAATGTTTGTGGGTCCATTTTCATGACCGAAAGAAAGGAGGCTTTGTCAGATCTTTCTCAATCTTTCAATTCCAAAAAAAAAAGAAAAAAGAAAAAGAAAGGGGAAGAGGGTGGCATTGAAGCAACGATGGAAATGGGTCTAAAATTTGTGGGTTTTTCGTCGAGAATATCAGTAGGTAAGCTTTTGTTTGGATTGAAGCAAGTTTATATGTATATAGTTTTACAGGGTAACACGAAAATTTACAATGGCATGTGGGGAGGATCAGATTTCTTACCTGGCATACATATATATACAATTCATCTTTCTAAGCTTCTCTCCTATATTAATCTCTTAGGTGACGACACCATACATATGATATAAAAGAAGGGATATGGGGGGAGAGAGAGAATTTAAAATCACCATTGCAGCAATAAATATCAAATATGAGAGACTCAACAATTTGTTTACTAAAATCAAAATTAGAAAAAACTTTATGAACAAATTAAGAGTCTTTTTTTTGCTCCAACCAGGAATCCCTTACAAACTTTGAAAATTATACATTTTTTTTGTACTTGTACCAAGCCAACCAATGGGTTCATAGGGTTGCCCTTCTGCTTTTCTTTTTTGAACCATTACACTTTTTTTACCCTAAAAAAGGATCTTGGCTTAGCTTGATATCTTCTTCTAGTATGCCCTCAGTGAAGCCAACCTAAAATAAGCTTCAAATTTCCCACCATAATTAATTAAAAAAAAGAAGGGATCATATATAGAGAGAGAGAGATTAAGGAAAACCATGTATATCATCTTCTGTTAGTAATGAAGAAATCCAAACAAGTCACCCCCACCTTAACAAAAAAACAGTAAAAAAGAGAAAAAGAAAAAGCCATATTAATTTTTTTCCATCTTGTTTAATTACCATGATCCACCACCTAACATACCAGTCCAATAACCAGTTGAATCACCTTGATCTTTATGTTGATCAATATCAGTTGTGGTGGAAACTTGTTTCAGATCTTCAAATGGAAACAAAAGCCTCCCAGTTGTCTCTTGAACACCATGGAGACTCCCATATCCATTTCCAAGTCCATCCAAGGAGAAATTCAGTGTTGGTTTAAAATCTTGCATGGGAAAATTACCAGGTGTATACACTGTGTTTGGATCTGGAACAGGCATGGGGATGAAAGAATTAAACCCCCTGGAAGTGATTCCAGTTAGCAACTCCAAAGCTGAAAGTTGAGAAGTAGTAGGTGATGAAGAAGAAGAGCTAGGGATTTGGTTCTTATTATTGTTTTCTAAGGGAACTTGAACCAATTCAGAGAGACTCCTATAGCCTTGACTAGCTGTAGGGAAAGCTAGGTTGAGATCTTGACCATCATGGATCTTAGGGTTTTGAGTAGAACACGGGGATAAGCTAGGTGGTGTAACCAAACCAGGTAGCTTTTTGGATGATGTTAAAGAAGTAGAAATAGAAGAAGAAGATGACGTAGATGATCTCTTGTTCTTCCTTGAACCACCACCAACAGGGATGTTTCTAAGGGAACCACCTTCAGTCCAATACCTTCTACAAGTCTTGCAAAAGTACCTAGGTTGAGTGAGACTGTAATTGTTGTAATAGCAGAATTTGGTGTTTGTTGAATTGCACCTTGGACAGTTCAAAGCTTGTTCTTTTTGAGGTCTTATTTTCCTCTCTAAACCTGTTGGCTTTGGACATGTATTTGTGACTATCTCTTCTATTGGTTTCACCACTATCTCCTACAAACATCAATCAAACAAAGATGAAGATGAGCAGACAAATGGAAAAAACCAAAGGAGTTAACTGATTTACACTTTCCAAGATTATAACAAAGCCAGAGATAAACTTATAAAAAAAAAGGGGGTTACTTTACTTTTTATTACATATTGATATCAGCAAAAGAGAAAGATAAAGTGCAAATTGTTGAAGAACAAATGATAAAAACTAAATCCAATTTGAGTGGGGACTTTCAACGATTATCTATAGCCATGAAAAACCATCTTTTGCAACTTTGAAAACAAAAAGGAAAAGAAAACAAGAAAAAAAAAAGCCCAAAAAGTTTGATAAAGAGAAGAAGAAGATCAGCTAAGCTAGCCAGGTGATAGATCTTTCTCTACCTGTGGCCATTGAGCAGTATCCATGGATGAAACTGAAAGAGAAGGAAAGAAAAATGAACAGTATTATATCTTCAATATAAGAGGAAAAAGAAATAGTGAAACAGCTTCTGTTTTTGGTCTCGAAACTGGTTTGAAAAGCAGAGAAAATGAAATGTTGGGTGGTTTTTTGAGGGGGTTTCTATGTATATGTACAATGTATATCACCTTGCTTTATGGCTTGTGCGTGTATAAGAGAGAAGAGAAACAAGAGATGGGACGTTCTGTATAATAAAATATAAAATATAAACTATACTAAGTGGGAATATTTGTTTCTGCAAATTCATTCATTATTAATTTATATATATAAAAAAAGAAGGCGAGTGGCTTATGTGTGCATGTTTTACATATCATCATATACATAATTTCATCCTTAAAAACATTATTATGTTTTCTTTATTTATTTTTGCTCTCATTGAATTAGGCTTGAATAAATAGGAAGAAAGAAAATGAAAGCAAATGACAAACAGAAAAGTTGATGAATTTATTGCTGGTTGAGGTTAAAGCTTTAAAAGCCTATATTTAATGAAATGATTCTGTGCGAAGAAATAGGAAAATGAAAATT
The DNA here is from genome assembly GCF_007990345.1 of Gossypium hirsutum. Lineage (NCBI taxonomy): Eukaryota > Viridiplantae > Streptophyta > Magnoliopsida > Malvales > Malvaceae > Gossypium > Gossypium hirsutum. The sequence continues at coordinate 59,646,658 of NC_053448.1, read as the reverse complement.
CCGACTAAATGACGAGGAGTAGGATGTTATTTAAAAGATAATCAATATATTATAAAATGGACGTGAATGATATTTTATTAAAAAATTTATTTATTTTACTATTAAAAATTGGTTTTTATACCCCATATAAGATGCATGTGACATGTTATTTCGTTAGTCACGTCAGTTTTTAATAGTAAAAAATTTGTCATTTGATCTAACGTACAAAGTCTAATCTGTCCATTTTCAATAGCATATCTAAGCATTAAATTTTATGGGACCTTACTAAAACTTTAAAAAATTTTGGAGAGCCGTAGGCCTTAACAAGTATTCATCTCTACCCATTTTAAGTAAAAGAGATAAAATATTATCCAACTCCCAAATACAAATTTTTATAATTCTTTTACCTAAATTTGGGTAGGAACTGATTTAAATGCAGTTGGAGGATTGGTCCATTAAAAACATGCACTGTAATGGGATATTGACACCACTTTAGTTGAGAAAGAGTACCAAACGTAAATAATTTAAGCATAAATATGTAAATAAGGGGCAGCTTTTTAATTTATTTGAGCAATGTGGGTGCGTGGATATATAGGTTGGTAGCTAGCATGCACGTAAAACTGAGTCAGGATCCACATTAAATTTGGTGCTAATCTTAGTAATTGGCATTGCTAATATGAGTTGTTAATTAGCTCTTGCACCACCAATTTGCTTCATCACTCACCAACGACAGGGCCATGCCTACATCTATTCAAGTTTATGTACTTTGCTAATTTTAATGCCTCATTAATTAACCTACATTTGTGCTGCTTACCAAGTATGGATATTGTATTACACAATCAAGTAACAAATGATTTATGTATATATATTTTTTTAGAAAGGGAGATTTTAGTTTATTGTTCATGGTAATAATTATGGGGATACGGATTCAATTGCGCTTAAGTAATTTTTTTTATTTAAAGATTAAAAAATTAAATAACAACAATCATGCCAATTGAACTAAAACTCAATTAATTCCATGATTATATTCTTAATATTTATTTGTTTTTAGTATTTTACTACACCCTAATCAACCGCCTGCTAATCCGAGTGTCTCAGATAAATTTTATTCGAAATTTAAAAAATTCGTATATATATATTTAAGAAATTGTATGTATCTTTTACGGAATAATTAAATTAAGAGATTTCACAATTTCCATGCTCTGTGGTATTAAACTTTTAAGTAACCTTGACAGTGATTGGATTTTATTTTATTTTAAAGAACAATAATTTGATGGCAATCCCATATGAACAGCACCTTTCTGCTTTATTTTGCATTTATTGCTCTCCTTTGTAAGGATAGTAATGATTATTTTAACTTCAAATGCTTTTTTTAATTATTTTATTTTCCCTCTACCAAATTAATTATTATTTAACTTCAAATCCATTTCTTTCAAATATGTGCATATGAACACTAATTTACGTTAAAGACGAATGTTTCTTTTTGTTTTTATCCAAACGTTGGTGAAATCTGAATAGAACGAAGATTTTTTTTTTTAGTACGACAACAACTTAGTACTAACCTAGTTTAGTTTTGACCTTAATCAAACTGTCTGATTTTAAACCTATTAAGTTTTTCAAATAAAAAATTATAAAATATTATCCAAACGTTGGCTTCAACGTTTAGATACAAATTTCAAAAAATTGATAATTATAAAGATTAAATTTTAAAAAATAGATATATAAAATTTGACCTATTGCATACATATGTGCATCACTTGTGACTTAAGACTAGGGTTTTGATAAAGGTAAAGTGACGAACATGATTGTGCGATCGTGGATGTGATTGGGTTTAGGTGATGATGAACATTGATAGATTAAAAATTGGGACCTCCATCCATCAACTGTTGTTCGCCACGTGGCTTTCTTTGTGAACAAAACTCCTGTGAGTCATATATATATATCGTATCATTACCTTACCTAATAATAACCCCACTCCTCCCCATTGGTGGTGGCTCCATCACTTGGGGCTATTATTTTTTGCATGCACACGTGGTTAACGTCCACTGGCTTTCACTACACCTATCTTAACGTTCTTTACAAGTGAAGACGCTAAGATTCTGTCGTCGATAAGAGAAAAATAAATAAATTATTACAAAATTATGTTAAAAAACATACAAAATATTAGAGGAGGTAAAGCTTAAAAAATTATGTTAAAAAACTTAGAGTAGATTATTAACTTTTTACGATGGAAAGGAGTAAAAAATGTAATCTTCTTTATTTTTACCAAAGAGTTCCAAAAATTTAAATTAAAGAACTAATATTTTAGAGGAGCTAAGATGTTATTTTGTTTCATTTAACCAAAGGGAAAAGCCCTGCATGCCCGTGACTTCACTCCTAATCCTATTTACTGTAATCAATTCTAGTACCTATTTGTGGTACTGTGCAGTGTACTACTATACACTGCATTACAGTATTGAATGGCGGCGATTTGAAGCCTTCCGATGTGGGCATCATGTTTCAACGTTACGGCCCCACCCAAAACAGCACCGCAACGCAAAACACATGCTACCACTCACCCAACCCAACCATAAAAGTTCTCTTGACCAACGCAACGCAACGCCACTCCCACTCAATTTTTTTTGAATTTTGAAGCGCCGCGGCGGCCGGAGGCTGCGTGCGTTTGTAACGTGACGAGAAAACAAAAACAAGTAAGCGAGGGCGGTGGTGTTTGCGGTGGACCCCAATCCCCAATCCGCATGCTCCCGTCTCTATTCCTTACCCAACAATACCCAAGTCAAGCAAAGCAAGGAATACACCCACAGCCGTCCGATTTTTTTTTTTTTTTTAAAGAATGAAAATTACCCATTCTCATCATGTCACGTGACGGACCCCATCTTTAGACGTGGACGGCATGTGACCTTAGCTAGTGCATTCCACGTTATCAATAAAAAATATTAGGAATATTAATATTACCACGACTACTATTACTGTACAATATAATTCAAGTTGACGACTTTTTTGGTTCTCATACAATGGCTTCACTATTTTTCTGCCCCCAAATCTCTAATTTTATTTATAATTTTCTTTTTCTAAAAAAAAAGATTTAAATTAGTTTATTTGAACCGTTGGATTTTAGCTAGTAGATCTTCCGGGGACCCACTAAAATCTGTGATGAATTTAATATCCATTCTCCACCACCCAATTTTATTCTCAGTTGCAATAATATATATATTTTCTGGGACCTGGAGTGATATCGACCGTTGATCCTATTTGATCACAGGGATTTCAACGTTGGATAACCATGTGTAAGCGTGTTGGGGCATGAGCTTGGGTTTACACTTTGTTAAGGTGAAATTGTGGGCGCGTGGTAACCAAGCCAAAAAAATAATTAAAATATGCCATTAGTCCCTGTACTTAGACAACATTTGAAATTTAGCCCTTATAATTAAAAAGCTAAAAATTAAATCATCTTACTTGTCTAATTTAAAAATATCAGCTTAATCATTAACATATTATTAATATTTTCTGTCAAAATTTACAAAATTAGCATGTTGATTAGACTACTCTTATACGACGTCACATATGATTGGCAAAAAACAAACATGTTAAAGCAGAGTCATGCCCCCCTTAAAAATGAAAAATTATGCTTTTTAACATTTGAATTTTTATAAAATTTTAGATAAATAAATGATAAAATTATAGTTTGACCCCTAAAATGTCAAGTTTTTTATTTAATACCCCTAAAAATATATAACTCAATCTCAACCAGAGGCGGATTTAGAAGGGGCTGGCAGGGACCCCGACCCCCTTAAAATATAAAATTTCTATTTAGGCTCTTAATTTTTTTAAAAATTTTAAATTAATAAGGGTAAAATTACACCTTAGCCCCCCCTAAATTATAAAAAATTAATTTATTCTGGCTTCGCCCCTGATCTTAACCCTCTCAAAAAAAATTTCTAAGTTAGCTTGTGATGCTAAGTTGACAAATTTTGACAGAAATTACAAACAACAATAATGATTGAGCTAGAAATTTTAAACTGAAAAAGTAGGAGGATGGAATTTTTAAATTTTAAAGTACAGGGACTAACTCTCAAATTCTAGATACATACAGGGACTAATAGCATATTTTAACTAGAAAAAAAATATATACCAATCAAAACATATGGTCTTAACAAAAATGATATAGACAAAGCAACTAAAACAGGAAGGGGTCAATTATGCAAAAGGGTCAAAAAGTGAAGGCCACATGGTTGGTTTGGTTAGTTCATGGGAGAGGGGGCCTCATCTCCACTATATAGTATTGTAGCCTGTAATAAGCCCACAGTTGTCCCATGATTCCTTTTTTCGACCACCAGGCCCTTTTTTCATTGGCCTAAATTTTCAAATTTTAATTGCTTCTTATGTATGTGATCATATAATATAAAAGCTTAGTTTCGATCTAATTTTCTTCCTTTTGAAGCAAAGATTTAGATTGAAATTAATGCAGATTTCATTTCTGGTCTTTGAGAGGCACACCTACCATAATTTTCAACTTGAGTATTGTATATGGGGCCACCCATTTAATAAAATAGTTCTATTTTTGCATCAGATTGACTGCTTGTATAAAAAATTTCAAGTTTCTAGTACATTAGTACAATAACTTGACATGTTCAACATCTTACGAATTCAAGATCCAAGTTAAATTTTTGTCTGTACAACCCATCAAAGTTAAGATAGTTGTTCAAGTCCAAGATTAATGTTTGATGAAGTTTGTCCTTTGAAATAGCAGATTTTAATGTTTTTATATACTTCATAGTCCTGAATTTTTCTATAAAAAGCAGAGATGGTCGATTGCCAATGTTAACCTAACTATAAATAAGAGAAGTAAAAGCTTATATATTTTTATATGGCAAATTATCTCTTCGGTTCCTATCAAGTTCAATATTGAATAAATTAGTCCCTATAAAAATGAAGCAATTTAATCCTACTTTAATTTTGAGAGTGAGCAACTAAAGATAATTAATCATGATGTTCACTTTTTTTGTCAATTTATTTTACTTTTGATTGGTATAAAAACAATTTTAAAATTCAATGTTTATATAGATTCTACCATTTTGATCTTGATCCTAAGAAGATTAACAACTTTAACCCTCATTGGATACGAACAAATTTAGAACTAGTACCAAATTGATACATTTTATAAATGTTGAGAGTTAAAGTTATTAAATTTTTTAGATTCAGGATAATATTGAGAGCTATTATTCCAACCAAAAGTAGGGTAAATTGATAAATAAATAAAAAAAAGTGAATATCGTACTTAGTTGATTACTTCCAAATTGAAAAGGTTTTAATTACCCCATTTTCTTAAGAGATACTCCACATTAAAATTAAGAGACACCCGAAAGTTTTTTTACCTTTTTATACATATGCTTTTTATCTAAAGAACCCTAAACCTTATAATCATCCCTTCAACTTTAATCTCAAGAATGACCAGACAACTTCCTTATCCATTGTCTCAAATGATCAAACAGGATCAACTACTTTTGGGATTGGGGGTGAGATTTTGTTTCTCCTTGTTCTTTCTTTTGCTGGTGGGAGACAAAAGTAAGTGTCGTTTTGTAACACTGATCGAGTCCTCGTCTCCAAAATGCTGCAACCAGATCTCATCATGAAATGGCAAAAGTGAACCAGTAAAGGTTGTGGCTAATCGATGGACATTTCTAGTTTATGTGCCAAGGAACCATATCTAGTTAAGCTAAGAAGACTTGTTCACTTACCTCTCTACCTGCATAACCTTGCAAGAGGCAAGTTCGGTGCATGAACCAAGCTTGAAATTTGTCGGTGGAAGAAGAAGCTCACATGCAAATATTATTAACTCAAACGTTTCTATATTAATAAATATATAGTCTTTTACATTGGTGTGATCATGAGGTTGCAGTTGTTACAATCCTTCCCGAGGGCCATAAGTCGCCCCAGAAAGACTTTCGGGCTTGAAGATGCAACGTTGGGTTCTTAGTTTGTGTGATAACCTCATGGTCGAATGAACCTTCTGAGGCGTCTGGATTGGTTGATCGACAAATATTCATGTGAACCTGTCGGCCTCGTCGAACAGGAGGGAAGACGATCCTTCCCCAACCACCACCAAGATTAGCATTAACGGTTTCTTCTTGATCTTCGTCATTATCTATGATGTTATCGGTTTCCATAACATCGGAGTCGTAGGCACTTGGATCCACTTCTTCATATGGGATCATATCAGAAGTTTCTTCTGCATCAACTAGATCCTCTGTCCGAGTTCAGAACACGTTTTGAAGTAAAAGTAAGCAAGCACTGTAGTTGAGTCAAATAAGATTTAAAAAAAAAAGAATAAGAAATAAAGGGAGATAGACACGATACCATAGTCGATCTCGAAATCTTCAGGATTTCTCTTAGCACGCTGCTCTTTCAAAGTCTCAAATTTCATACCATCCAGAGGCCAAGGGTCCCTTTTGAAATTTATTAATGGTGGTTAACATTAATGACATAAATATTAGAGGAAAAAGGGTGATGATTAAAAGTACGGTGGGTGTATGGTTTGTGGTAATGCTTAAACATACTTAAAGAGGTGTTTAAGTATTACTCAAACCAGTAAACATACTTACCGAGGTCGTTGTCCTCTTCTGAAAGCAATGAAAGAAAATTTTTCATCTTCAAAGCCACGTAAAGGATCACCCTTGGAGCGCTGCAAAATAATGATGAAGGAGAGACTTGAGATCTATAGAAGTTTCCTAATTCTGACTCCTTGAAGATGAACTCTTTGGCTCCTCAAAAAAGTTCCTATAAATGCCAAATTTTAAAAGTATAGTTCAACTTTTGTTTTGAACCACCATGAGACATGACATAGTATGGAGCTAGGCACTTCATGTGGTGATTAGCTCATTTGTAGAAGTAAAACATACCAAATCTTAAGTTGAGAAAAAGAATGGCAGAATAAAAAAATCCCAGCATCACAGTTGCTGATATGTTGCATGGAATACTAGATAAACAAATGATCCATAAGTGAACTAGAGGAGAAACCTTGTATGCACGCTGTGAAGTTGTCCTCTGCAAACGTTGAACAAAATGACAGTATTTCGAGGATTTCTCCAATGGACAACGCCCATCATGAGGGCACTGTATCATGAAAGTGGCTCAGTTATAATTGTCCTCTAAAGAAAAGAAAATAAATAGGAATGAAGCATACTTTAGGATGGGAAAAAAAGGGCAAAGTAGAGGTGAAACAACATCACACTTACAGGAGCAACAATGAATGCACCACTTCTAAGATCGATAAGGTCCTTAGAATCTTCCTTGTTCACCTTGGCTTTACGGAATTTCTAAGAAGTAATTACTAAGGTATCATATAAGCATGGGGAGAAAGAATATCCATAAATGAAACACAATAGTCACACAACATGCCAAAGTTATTGCCAACAGAGAAAAAGGAGGACAAGCAAACTCACTCTTTTTTCCATCCACAATATGTGAGATCGCATCTGGGATATAATATTAGATCCATGCGGTGTTCCTGGTTCTACTAAGACCTGCCAACAATCAAATTTATAAAATCTGAAATCAATAGGATAGAAAACAAAGGACCAAAATTATATTCTCCAAATAACAGCTTATAATCTGTCATTGTTCCAGGTGACTCAATTCATCCCATCAGGTGTCGAAAGGGTTTCCAACTTTCCAAGTCAAGGTGGCATGGATGGCATACATTACTTTGCATTCTATTAAATGACAGAGCGATACAAAATCATTGATAATCCCCAACCATGACAAACATATAAAAGATTCAAAGAACATACCAGGACATCCTGTGTAAGATTCCAAAGTTGGCGCACTATTGTAATTCGGTCCTTCAATGATGGTATCTCTCCAAGCACATAAGACTTTCCCATCAAAAGAGGAATTTTATTTTGTTAGGACCAACTATATGCAGCAAAACAATGACAAAATTTAGGTAGAGTGACAAACTTACAGCAATTACAAGGTCATGTTGCCTCTCAGACTTTTGAACTTCTTTTGTTAATGCTTGAAGGCTAGTATAGCCATGAATAAGCGGCAAGTTCTTCAGGTCTAAAAGTAACATAAAGAAACGGCATAAAAATACAAGAAATTGCCCAGCTATGTCTTAAATAATGTATTATACAAGTGTTCAGAGTTAAGACAATGAAACTTCTATGCTCACTTGTAATAATTCCATGTTAATTGTATCATCAAAAAGAAATCATCACCACAGACAAGTAATAATCTCAACTCCACTCTACCATCCATTTGCGTATCCAATAGTCACCTAAGACAATTGGTGATCTCAACTCTTTTGTACCATCCATTTACATGCCCAAAGATACGTATAAGTCACTAATGATGCAGGAGCTTTTAATTATTTCCGTTTCATTTATCAAGCATTAGACATATCATGGAGGGCTAGAGTGATTTAGGAATAAAACTTTATTTTCAAGGAAGCCTAGCAACTTTACTTGCAAGAAAAAGTCTAGTATAAATAAGTTGTAAACTTTACCCCCAACATTATTATTCTTATTATTTTCTTTGAATTAACAGAAAGAAACTAGAAGTTCTTTTATAAACTTACATTTCCTAGAGTTCCTACTACTTTCTTACTTGTTTGTTCAGCCCTAATTCTATTGATTCACTGCTGTTTTCCCCTAAACCACATAAACTATGATGTAATGCACTCATATGATACGATCACGCCCCAGAAACGCCCTTGGTCCAGCTCTCTAAGCGTTGTTTGCAATCCTTTGAACGTTGAATTAGTTCGATTCCAGCTCGTTGAGCTCAATTCAGCTCGTTTGACTTAAACTTGTGAGATTATCTAATTCTCCTTGTTCTTTCTCGGGACTGAATCGACTTATCAAGCTATCTTGTGGCGTCAATTCTTTCCTTTGTTAACCGAACTTATCACCTTGCTGGTGTGGCGTTCATATACCTCTGGTTCCTATCATCTTTGATAGCGGGTCAAAGTTTAACTATCAACTTCCAAACCGAAATCATCTAAGCGCCTTGTTAAGATTCGGGTCAACAATTTCTTTTATTGTTGGTTCTTTCTTTGGCCTTAGCCGAATTTAACTATCCATTTTCTCACCTATTTCGCACCCTTCATTTGAAGCCTATCTCATTAGTTACAGCAGCCTATTTTACTACAATTTTAAACCAAATTCAGAACAAGCAAACTCTTACTCGAATTCACGATCAGGCATCACATACGACTCGAGTCATCCATAATCGAGCTCGTATCATCATATAAATGTAATAATATCCAATATTCAAAATTTCTCATTTGCATAAGCATGAAGAAGCTGAAATGCAATTAACTAGCTCCCTGAAAAATGCATTTCCCAGCAGCGATTAGATTCAATGAAATGAAATGTGAAGTTCAATAATTATTACCTTGTACAAGACTTCGACCTGCACGCTGCATAGATTGAGATGGTTCCACTATGTTTAATTTCTCCACAGATTTAGGCCACACTTCTCTCATTGCCCTAGAACACCGCAAAGTTCACACCACTGTAACAAATTTTATATAACTTCAAGGCACTCAATTTGAAAATAGCTTCTTGCAAATAAAAGCAAATAAATTCTCACCAGAAAGCTGAACCAGTACCAGCACCAAAATCCAAAACTTTCGTTGGAGAGAAACCTGGTAGCCTTCTCCTCACCTAGAATAAGCAAAATAATCCTCAAAATTAGTTATACAATATAAAATTTCACCTACAGAAATGGCCACAAAAGCAAATATTTGGCAATCATGGCACAATCTTTTTTTTATAATTTAAGTAGCAATTTAGAGGAAATAAATTTTGGTACCTCACTAAGGACCCTATAACAAGCAGAGTAAACAGCGGGCATCCTGGAAGCAACATAAGCAACGGTCTCGTCATCTCTATAAGTGAGACCGATATCACCATAAGCACTCTTGATTTTCCATCTCTGTGATTGCTCCATCGACTTAAGAGGATCCGCAACGAGCTCTTTTGAAGTCTCAGCCACGAGTTGCAGATTCACATCTTTAATATCGCTAAAAGACTGAGATAACCGCAACACTTTTCTTCGCATATAAGGGTCCTCTTGCTCTACAATCCAACAACCACGAAAAATTTGAGTCAAAAGATATCGAGCTGGTAAGCAAATTTACCGGGATGATGGATAGACGGATTACCTCGGAGGTACTTCTTGATGGCACGGCGAAGGCGAACGGGAACGACGAGGCAACGTTCAGACTGTTTGGCTGCAGCACGGAGGGTCTCGGAGGTGAAAATTTTTTGGCTTGTTTCTGAGATTAAGGACGCCATTTTTGAAAACGGGCGCTTCGCTTCGCCTAGCTTCAGCGAGATAAACGAGTTTCCACAATCTCTGGGATTTAGGGTTTTAGTTTTATTTGGGCTTATGAAAAATGGATTCATCGTTTATTGAGTACTTAGTTAATTAATTAGTACCTAGTTAAAAACAACCACTCGAACTTTTCGAGGTGCGTAATCATCGATGCGCCCAAAATTGGTATCTAATTAATTAATTAGTGTCTTAGTGTCAAAAATTGAAAAACTTAAAGAGATTTAGAGTACGATCCTAAAAAAAACCGAATGATATGGATTGAAATTTAATAGGATATTTGGCTATTTGGTCAAACGAGAAATCGAAACCCAGCACGTTAGGGCACGTTCCCTCGAATTTCCAAACGCAAAATACTGCCTCACCTTGAAAATTTAAAAGGATATTTGGCTATTTGGTCGAGCGAGAAATCGAAACCCAGCACGTTAGGGCACGTTTTCTCGAATTTTCCAAACGCACAATATTGCCTTATTTTGAAAGTTAAAAAGGATATTTGGCTATTTGGTCGAACGAAAAATCGAAACCCAGCACGTTAGGGCATGTTTTCTCGAATTTTCCAAACGCAAAATATTGCCTTATTTTGAAAGTTAAAAAGGATATTTGGCTATTTGGTCGAACGAGAAATTGAAACCCAACACGTTAGGGCACGTTTGCTCGAATTTTCCAAACGCAAGAATATTGCCTTATTTTGAATTTGAATGAATATTAATGGAATACTTAAAAATACAATGCGCATTTTTATTACATTCAAAAAGAAGTCGTTTGAAAACTTTAAAAGGATCAAATGCGATTAATAACGATTTTGCAATATACACTTGGGGCAACAATGAAATAATTTACGTAATGAAATATAATAGACATGGCATTAATATAAATGAATCATAAAGTTAACACGCATGAACGGTAACACTCATGATAATATAATAACAACGATAACAATGACATTAAATAATAAAATTCGAATTTGAAAGTACATGAAAAGTAGTAAATAAATAAATGATGAAAAATAAAAAAAACATAGACGATGCAACATAAAATAAACGAGCCAGTTCAAGAGAATGAATAGTATCAACATAGTCAAAAATAAATAAATAAGTAAAAGGAAATATAAAACAATATTATTTTTCTTTGTAAAAAAATAATACATAAATAAAAAAAATTAAAAGATATTATATACGAAATATTTTTGAACAAATAATGTAAATAAAAAAATTTAAGTAAAACATTATAAAATAAATAACATGTTTAAAACTTAAAATAAATAACAATAATAATGATAGGAGAGCTCCTTTCTTTTTTTTTAAAAATAAATTAATTTAAAAAAGGAAAAATAAAGATGAGCTAATGACGATATTGGAATCTGATCCAAAATTCGGGGTTTATATTGCAAATGAATAAAAGGGTCACCAGGGACCAAAATGGGATGCGCTTAAAGAATAAGAGACTGATAGGGAAATATCCCCCAATCTTAAAACGCACCGTTCTGCGCGGACCAAAATGGAACAAACGCGAAAGAAGTGGGGTAAAATTGAAAATGCTAAAAGGGCAAAATGACCGAATTGAAACCAAGCATCAAAGCAGAGGGACCCAAAGCGCAAATAGTCCATTCGGCCTTCAAAACGCGCGGATCCTCTGCTAAACGGGTCGAGTATTCGGGTTTTAAGGCAAAACGGCGTCGTTTTGACTATTGATGCTTAAGCCCAACACGGCGCCGTTTCGGGCCCCATATAAATAGGAAAAAACAGAAAAAAAAAAATCATTTCACTTTCATTTTTCAACAAAAACAGAGAGAGAGTCTCTAAGATTCTCTCAACACTCTCAGCCCTCGGAATCCGGCGAGGACCCAGCCACCGGAGCACCACCGGCCGCCACTGTGCGCGGCGGTGGGACGCCCAAAGTTCGTCGCTTTTCGGTGATTTCAAAGGTACACCTCTTTTTCTTCTTTTATTTTCGTGTTAGAAAGAAACAAAACAGAATAAATAAATAAATAAGAAAAAAAAATCGGGCAAGACTAAAAATCAACTCTCAAACTTTCGTTTTCTGTTTGCTTTTTTTTTATTTTCGTTTTTAAAAAATTAAAAAAACAACAATGAAAGTAAAGAAAAAGGAAAGATTCAAGTAAAAAAAACTAGGAAATCACCTTAGTTTTTGGTTTTTATTTCTTAGTCTTCGTAAAGAAAAGAAGAAGTTTTACAAGCATTGGTTCTTGGCTTTTTATAGCCGAATACAAACTGTTAATCTCTATTTTTTTATCGTCTTGCAATTGATTTCTCTTTGCAGGTGGTGTCAGAGGGCGTCAGACGCATGGTGGCCGGTGATAGGCGAGCGGTGGTGACAGTGGGCATGCGTGGAGGCTGGCGGCTGAAGAGTTAGGGAGGCTAGGATTTTTTTCTTTTTTCTGCTGAATGTTTATGTGGGCTAGGGTTGTATTGGGCTGGCATAATTGGGCTTTGGGTTTATTTTTTTGTAAAATGGACTGAGACTATTAATTTATTTATTTTTGGTTTATTTCGTTGGGCCCGGGCAAAAATGAGCTATTACAGAATGTTTTACCTCGATTAGTGTTAAAATTTTATGCAACTAATTTTTAAGATTGTGAAAATCTAAAATGTTTTGAAAATGATATTATTTGAATATTTTCAAAATAATATTCACACAATTAAAAGTCAAATGTTATCAATAATCCAAAGTTAAAGCCAAAGGAATAAAAGTGATGAGTTAAGTTTATTGGTAAATTATTAAAAGTTATATTATACGGTTATTGACGAAAAGTTATAACTAGTGATGTTTGAGCCAGATTGGATCAGTTGAGATATTAGTTCGAAGAATGGTATTGGACTAGTTGAAGTGCGACTGGCAAAAAAATCGACTAAACCGAATGAACTGTTTCTTAAAATACATTTTTTTATTAATTTTTAATTGAATTTATTGGGCCGACGAACCAATGGCCTAACCAATTTGACCACCATTACGATTCTAAAAACATTAATTATAACTATTCAATTATATATCTATTAAATGTAGTTTTGTTTGTTGTTAAGATATGGAATTATCTAAATAGATAATTATTGGATAATTATGTCTCTATAAAAAAATAAAAAAAGAGACATGAGTACCTTCATAAATATGAATCGGTTTTCATTCGGAAGACACACATAAAAATAAATAAAAATCATGAAAGAGTTTTTTTGTGTTTTTCTCGTCCTCTAATATCCCAAGATTATTTAATAAAAAATAGTGTAAAATTTTTTTATATAATTTGATAATCTTACTATACTTCGATCAATACTTAATGAACTATCTGCGTCAATACAAATCATTAAAAATTATTTGACTTTATTATATCAAAATATTAGTGGGAAAACTACTAAAAACTTTAAGAAATTAAAGTAGGGGCCATTATCCAACTCACCTTTTGGCAACATTGATATTTCATGAAAAAAGTAGATATTTTGCAACTATGATTCACACATAAAAATTGCATAAAAAGGTTATAGCAAGTTGAAAGTAAATAGCCCCTGCGACATTAATTCATAACACTTCGCATGGCAATCACCAAACATGCAAAGGGGGAAAAGAAAAGGTGAAAACGAATACAAAAAGCACCACATAATCGGCTAATGCAGGTCTTTGTTTCTTTTTCCATCTCTGGAAAGTTGGGACTTTCCCAATTGTTTCTATCCTTCCTGGATTACCTCTCTCGAACAAGACAAGTGTTAATGCAATGTTATAAAACTTGAAAAAGTCATCTACTTTTTCGACTTTGGATCCAATTATTAGAGATTTCAACTTCAAATTTTCAGTATTTTATGATCTATTTTTATAATTATGTTGAAATCTCCTCCTTTATAAAATAATAATAATCATAGAATCTGTCATGAAATTAAAAAAAAAAACCCATGGTAAAAATAAAATTCAAAACGATATAAAAAAATTATTTTTCTTAATTTTTTATACAATTAATATTTTAATTATTTAATGTTGAATTTATTAATATATTTTTACTTGTCATACATGTAACGTTTTGAATCGATTAAATATCTTAATCATATCAATCTAAAACATTGTCTATATCAATATATATTTAATGGTTGAAATTTTTTACGTAATTTATGTTGATCTTAATATGTTTAATTTAAATGGATGGAGTATAAAATACGACGTTTCGATAGATTAAAATATTGTTCTCATAAAAAATTTATAAAAAAATATAAAACCAATTAAATTTTACATCAATGTAAGTGAATTTCTCCCTTAAAAAAATTATCCTATAATCGAACATTGAGATATGACATGATATAGAGCACTAAATGCATTCAAAACGATCATAGTACACATATAATAAAATCAAATATAAACATTACTCTTGTAAATGAATTAAAAATTACAAGTGATGAAATAATTGGTATCACATTGTTATTATTTTAGTATTAATTAGATTATAGTGCAAATATAGTAAAATAATTTGTGGTAAATCAATGTTAATATTATAATATATAATTATATATTTTATACATAAGTAATTAATATGAATGGTTTGTAAAATTTAATTTTAATATTTATATCATATTTAGAATTTATAGTTAATATAAATGGAGCATAAATTTATAATTTGACCTAAATTAACTTTTGAAAATTATTTTTGGAATTAAAATGATGTTTATAATTTTCATTTATTAATGCATTTTTTCTTAACATTTTTATTGGGTATATAGTTATTTTTATTTTTCCCAATTAAATATAATATAATATATTCGAGTCTTAATTCAATTGGTATGTATATTGTTGTAGGAGGATGTGGGTTCGAATGCGCTGAAGCGCATTATCCTTCTATTTATGGGTTGGCAAAGGGCTATAAATAGTTCTATGCATTGCCCCAAAAAGAGGTTCAAAAAAAAGTTAAAATATGATTTATATGTAAAATTAAATTTTGCAAACAATTTATATTAACAACTTAGATTTATTTAAAATTTATATTTCATATATCAAACTATTAATAATGAGTTACAATAAATTATTTTTATAATTTAAGTTGCATATTTTTGTACTCTACAATATGATTAATTTTCAAAAAAAAAATAACAATAATAATAAAATGGATAAATATCAACAAAATAAAGTTTGATCCAACGTGTAATGTCATATGAATTTTTATTTTATGCGATTTTATAAATGAAATTTTGATTTAATTTAATTTTCGCAAATTACTACAACATTATCAAATTAACACCATTTTACGTTGATATATTGCATACACAAACAATTAAATTAATCCAATATGAAGATAAATATATGGATTAATTTCTTTAAATGTGTATAATTAAATTAAAATAAAAAATTCATATATATATACATTCGTATAATTATACCGAGTCAAAATTTATATATATATTAAATCGAAACAAAAACTCATCCCATACTTAAAATTTAAATCTTAAATCGAAAATTTCAAATAAACAAATCCTAATGGCAGTTTAGGTAAGTAAAAGTTAATAGGCATTGAATTATATTTGTGATATTCTTACCATATAAGGGGTCAAGAGTGATAAATGCTATCCTTATATGTCATAATGAGAAAGTTTATTGCCTTTCAAAGACTTAATTTCAGTGTGGTCGTAGTGAAGAGTAATGGTTAGGCTTGGCCTTTAACATAAATTATCAAAAAAACATGGCAGCCAATGGAATTCTGGGTTCCCCTGACACTACTTTAAATCCTCATCTGGATTATGGATAAGCTAGAATTAAATTCTAGTTGAAAAATAGCATTCAATATTTACATTTGGCTAACCCATTTATATACTAAAAACCATGAAGAAAACAATTCACTGTTCCTGGCTGAGTTTTATGGGAATCTCGAATGCAGTGCCAAGAAAATCGAGATGTTGAGAAATTTTATGAAAATATAAGTAAAATTGTTTTATTTTTATTTAATGTACAATTAATTTAAGATTTTCTGTACTTAAAATGGTGAAAGTAACTAAAAATAACAATATAAGAGACATGGATTATATTTTATTTGGTTGAAAGCTTAAAAAAATAAAATAAAAAATTATAAATGGTTCAAAAAATTAAAATACCCAACCCAACAGAACCGAGAATCGAGCACGCCCCCAGCGTCAAGATACGCCGTCCTCAAACAAGCCCACCTAAGAAAAAAAAGGGGATTGAGATGGGTTTTGTTGGGCAGTTTTTCTTCAAGCGTTTTATAAATTGCAAAATTTACGACCGACTATTACATACAAAACATACATGTCATGCAAGGGCGTGATGACCAACCAGTTTTAGATACTTGCCATATCCATATTCACATAAGATAGCCCCAAACCGCATTGAACCCCGCCCCCCTCTCTCCTCCCACATTTTCAGATTCTTCTCTTTATATATACCATGACGTCTCGTAGTCATCCATATATGTTTTAAAGTTGAAAATCTTGATCTTCTTTTCACTCTCTTCTGTCCTCCTCCTTGTTTCATTCATTGCTTTACAGCAGATAACCATGGTGTCTCACCTAGTCAGCACTATCCGAAATGTAGTTGGGATCACAGGTAGGTTATTTTAACATACAATTTAGGGACACCATACGACGTTGTCTCCTTAAATATGACAGTATATTTTCTTTGCAGGGAACGTTATCTCTCTCTTCCTCTTCTTGTCTCCTGTGTAAGCTTCTTTCAGTGACTTTTTCTCTAAATCTAAGCTTAAATTAATGTGTGCTTTTTTAAAAAAGAAGAAGAAGAAGAAGTTGATTTCATTTAATTGACAGGCCAACTTTTGTTCGGATTTGGAAGAAAGGGTCAGTGGAACAGTACTCCCCAGTCCCGTACCTGGCAACTTTAATCAATTGCATGGTTTGGGTCATTTATGGCCTGCCTCTGGTTCATCCCGACAGCACCCTGGTTATCACCATCAATGGTGCAGGGACCGCCATTGAGCTCGTCTATTTAACCCTCTTCTTGATCTTTTGCCATGACAAGAAAAAGAGACTCAAAGTGCTGCTGATCGCGTTGGTCGAGGTAGTTTTCATGGCCCTTGTCGCTGCTCTGGTTCTCACATTAGCTCACACCACTGAACGCCGGTCCATGGTCGTCGGAATTATCGCAATTTTGTTCAATATCATGATGTATGCTTCGCCTTTATCCGTCATGGTTAGTATATATATTTTTAGACTAATTTAGTTCAAGCTCGTTTACTAAGGCTAATTCAGTTTGTTGAATTTGAGTGGACGCTAGGTACATAGAACTTGCATTGTCATTTCCTTAAATGGACCATTCTTATAGTTACCTAATTTGTAGAATTTTGTTATTGTTTTATCAGTCTAAATTTAATTTAATTAGTTAGTATAATCATTTTTAAAAGGTGGGATTCAATAAATTTAAAACACAAACACGAGTGGTCTAATTTATGTACAATGGTGGTGCAGAAACTGGTGATCTCAACAAAAAGCGTAGAGTATATGCCCTTTTTTCTCTCCCTGGCTTCCTTTGCCAATGGTGTTGCATGGACTACATACGCTTTCCTCCCTTTTGACCCATTCATTGCTGTAAGTTACAAAATTCAATACCTTTTTGTTTCTCTTTTGACTGCTTCATTTCAACTAACTATAAAGAAAAGCAAAACAATAGAGGTGTCACTATTAAAAAAAAGTGAATTTATGGCCTTCTCCATTATATATATAACTTTTAAGCTTTTCCCTATTACTAGGCATCTTATTCTTGATTTTCCTCTCCTAGGAAACTAACCATGTTGGTACTATGATCATATATTTAATGGAATATTTGCATGCAACATTCGGTAAATATGACAACCTTGACTGAAGTGACCCATTTCCTTGCTCGATATTATTATTAATTAGTTGATATATATAGACCTTGGCCCTCAATAAAGCCAGTGACATGCTCTGATCCTGGACTGGATTAGCCTTTGTATACTCTTATGCAACACAACAAAAACTGTGGACTGGTAATGGGAATGGGAGGGGCAGCTGGTATTTTGTACTGTTTTGGTAGGTTAGCCACCTCTTTTTCTTTTTCACGTGCATGCCTTTTATGCCGTTTCTATTTTGGAAAGGCAAGGAAACAAGGACTTTTGGAAAGGGGAAAATGAGCTGAAAATTATTACAAGATCCATGTGACTTACACTGAATCAAAATAGGACCCATTGATGGTCAAATTGAACACTGAATATGGTTTTTTTTTTTTTTTGAAAATCGATATATATGTTTGGTTTCTATAATGAGGTTTTTGGTTTTTTAATTTTCTTTCAGGTTCCAAATGGATTGGGCACATTGTTTAGCTTAGCGCAGCTGTTGTTGTATGCCACATACTATGAGTCCACAAAGAGAATAATAGCAGCAAGGAAAGAGACGAAGGTGGAAGTGAACCTATCTGAGGTGGTCGTTAATGGCAACCATGATCCCAAGAAGACCACCAGAGCAACTTAAGAAACCCATTGAGACATTTTTTTGGGGGTTATGATCATTATCTTGACACAGACATGGTGCTAAACAAAGCAGCTCTTGTTACCAAATACTTTATCTTATCAAGCCATGTTTTATTATTATTATTGTCTCCTTTTTTATTTCTTTTGTTAATGTACGGGCTATGAAGAGATTTTAGTTTCATAATCATGTGGCCCATCTTAAATAACCCAATGCCAAGGGTTCTCTCAAAAAAAACATGTTTCTTATAACTTGAAAAAGCTCTTGCAACCAAAGATATTTAGGTTCGGTTGACATACAGTATGAATCAATTGAACTAAAATTTATAGTATATTTCTTTCTTTTCCAATTGCGTAATGTCTGATATGTTGAATGAATTGTTTGAGTATAACATTGTTGTTCTCAATTCTCATCCAAGAATTTGTGCAATGTGACATTCTTTTTGGATTTGCGCAAGCTGAGCATAGCCTTGAGGAGACGTTTGCCTTTGCTAGAATATTGCTCCATATCTTTAGCCCTCTCTCTTTCAGCTAGGGAAGTGGACATTGAAACAGTTCTCCGAGGCTCCGACGGCCACTGTCCGAATCAGAGAAAATTATCTTAAATTTAACACTCAATTGCACCAAAACATATACAAAGGTGCAAGCTCATGAATTGTCCCATAGATGAATGATAGGTTTTTCGATTGGTACCCGTTTTTTAGCATTCGAATGGCTCGGAGATGATGATCTCTGCATAACAGATCCAGAACGCGGGAGCAGAAACTGACGAGGAGAGTTTGACCGGTTCTCTGGTTTCAAAGGAACATAATTGCAATCACCAAATTGCTTCCAACAGATAACTGTAACAATGTTCGAACTTACCTTGTCTTTGGTTCATTGAAATGCTGGTAAATAACTGGGGGCTTTTTCTTGGCAAAGATTGTGGAGAGTGTAACGCGTAGAATGCATCCGTGATGGATTCGGAAGGGGTTTCTGCTGCTACTGCTTGAATATCTGGGGTTCGATAGCATGAAACCGAAACATCATCAATTACTTGCCTTACAAGAAAAGTTTGAATATGAACATGAAGATAAACAATACCAATATTATTAAACTGGTGCAAGTCTAATCTAGCAGGCATTCTATCGGGGTGGAACTCGAATATTGTTTCGGCAACATCATTCAGGGTCTGCTCAACTGGAAAGATGTACCGCTTGTGGTGCTTGTTGTGTGCCTCAAACACTAATGACTGCTGAGAGAGACCCCCTAAGCTGACAAACTCTCGGCATGTTCGCAACCGCTACCGTCCCATCCACCATAAGCGACGATGCGAAACAGAAAATCAAACGAGTTCGAAAACTTTTAAGCATTTGCATATATAAAAAGATACCTGTTCCAAGCAAGATAAACGAAGGTCCATCCCAGAAATTTCAACCATCTTATCATCCAGAAAATTGTTAACCTTGTATGCTACGGAACCTAAGTGGTCCACAGTATTGATCAAAGCTTTAATGGCATAATCTTTCAAAGTATCCTCGACTCTGTTTCCATTGTCAAAACCGATTAAGAGAGGTTTTAAATATTTTCAATCCCTAGTTTTTAAAGCAATGTTACTCATGAGACTTACAATTCTTTCTGTTCTTCCTCGTTATATGTTCTTTCAAAATAATCTGCTGCAGAATACAACTGTTTTCTTAAACTTTTCAAATCCTAAAAAGAAAAATGGTTCATGAGGTGAAAGAGTTCAATTACACAGTGAATTCATATCTATTGATATCAATATCAAAACTGAACAGCAAACAAGGTCAGAGCAAAATTCACCTTAAGAGTATCTGAAAAAAGCAAACCCTGCTGCATTAACAGTTCATCACTGTGGGAAGATTCTTGAGGAACAGAAACTGAACTCATACTTTTCCTTTGATTTTGAAACCTGGGAAAATTTTCAGGTGTCCAAGTAATAAAAAGAACTGTACAAAAATAGCAGAATTAAAATAACAAGTAAAAGCATTGAGACCATGAAACAAAGAGGATTCACCTGGTTTTTCTTGTTCCCAATATGGGAATGCTAACAAGGCAGGGAAACCTCAAACTTTAAGGTTTGCACTTTGTAAAGTATTATATAAGCTGTAAGGATAGTCTACTGTTTTGAAAGCAACACACCAACAATCAGCAAAACTTTTTCAGCAGTTGTCAAATATTACATGACATGCGAGCCATTATAAAAAAATCCATATAGCTGAGGACAAAGGATTTGATGTTTTTATTAAATTTTTTTTTTCAGAAGTAGCCAAGATGTCGGCCATGTGGTGGGTTTGATTATTTCTCCATTTTGGTACCCCACTAATTGAAGAGGAAAAAACGTTTTGGAAAACATGTCCTAATTTACGCCCCTATAATGGGGGCTGAAATTGAGAAAGGAAAGTAATTAGATAACTACCTAACTCTCATGGATGAATTTAATTGGATACATGAGTTTGGTAGATTGCATGAAAATGACTATGTGAGTTGCCTTATTTTAGAAGTAAACCATTAATTTGGTGCTTAAATGTTAAGCTGTGAGAGTTATTTATAATGATGAGAGAGCAGTGATTTAGCTAAATATTTATTTTGGTCGTTGTTTTATTGCATCTTTTTTAGTTGTGCAATAAATTTGGAGCTTTGGACTTCACTTTCATGTCAATTATCATCATCATCATCAACCCATCCACCAAAATAGACATTGTACAGCTTCATAATTACTTCATAATTTAAGAGTTGTTTCATTTAGGACCAAAAAATAATATCCAACATGTTAAAGTAATTTGGATAGAGTCATGATTTCTGTGCCAACTCTATTTGGGTAAGTTTAATATTTGACTTTGAATAACAAAGAGGAATACATTGACTTTAGACGGAAGAGCAGGGCATGCATTTAAGTTGTGAGTCACAGGGGCTTAACTGTTTAATTATCTTGGCTGAGGAATTGCCGGAAAGTAGTGGGAACAACGAACATAAAAGGCAGTGAAGGAAATGGGCTTTGCCGGCTTGACCTGTTCTGAACCAAGGCAGTCGGGCCGTGATGGTGCCATTCAATGCTGATTGAAAACTCATTATCGGACGGTTGGAGTTATTGATAATTTTATAAACTTATTTTTTCCCTTTATTTTCTTAGACATCCCATTATTAATATCACATTGCTTTTTATATGACAAGGGTCACAATATTTTTGAAAAACGAATATTATATGTATAGGCACTTTAATTTATGGGTGGTCAAGGACAGATTTTCCTTTCCCCCTTTGTGATGGAAGTCAATGATTGGTGATTAAACAACAAGGAGAAGATGGTGAAAATCATGATGTGAGGATGAATTGAAAAATATATACTTTTTTTATTGTTTTAATGTATAAATATGAGTTAATGATTTGTTCGGAAATTGAGAGTCATAAATGATCTTCTCAAAGAAGGAGGAGAGGAGCTCTCTTTTTCTCTTAATCATCTTTTGTGTTGAGAACTCTACTTGGAATCATGATAGAAGTGTTATATATCCCCAAATCTCATGTGATAAGTTTGTGGCACGTAAAGATCAAGTGTCTTACCCATGCAACATTTGGTAAGATGATATGTCGTCAATGGCAAGGTCATATTTAAGATTGACTAAACAAGATCTTCATATGTGTAGGTCATGTATAATATATATGTTTGTAGTCGTGTGATAAAATGAGATATCAATAAAATTATCTCCTAAATTGATCAAATGAGATTATAAATCATGTATGGTCTAAGTATATGTAGCCATTCGGCACTCGATTAGGTGAGACATCAACGAGATCATCTCCTTCATTTTTCATTTGTGGCAATTAATTTGGAACTGACGGAAACAAAAAGTTGGTAATATCAAGTTATTTAATATACATAAAAAGAATCCAATGGATAACAAAAGGTTGGGAATAGCCCATTGAATAGGCACAGGCCCAACCAAAAAATACAGCGTAAAGCGTGCACTGGCCCCTCCCCCATGAGCCAACTTTCCTTATCCGTTTCCTTGTTCTTTCTTTCACTATTAGCTGAACCTCAGCGGAGCTCACATAAACACAATAGCCAAAATGGCATCTCCAACTTCTGCTCTAACCAATTCCCCGTTTTGCCCCCATCTTCTCCCCCAATTCTCTCCTCTACCCGTCCTCTCCTTCACTCACAGCCTCAAACCTATCCTGCCAAAGCTCAAGTCTCTGATTTCCCTCAAAAGAGACAACCACCCCTCAACCTTAACCGTCAAAGCCCAGACCTTGGACTTCTCCGGCTCATTCTTTGAGGGTGGTTTCGGCTCCGATGATGACCCGCCTTCCCAACCCGGCTCTGGCATAACCGCCTTGGAGGATAAAGAGGAACCCCAATGCCCACCGGGCCTCCGACAGTACGAGACAATGGCCGTCTTGAGACCCGACATGTCTGAAGATGAAAGGCTTGCTCTTACCCAGAAGTACGAGGAGGTAATGTTCTGTAAATTACCATCTCAGTTGGTTGCTAAGACAATATAGTTGAGAATTGTATGGAATGTGATTACATTTTTGCAAAGTTTATGGCTTTTGATTTAATTTTATCTATCGGAGATTGGTTCTGAAAATGTGGCATTTAATAAAATAGACTTAAGAATTCCACAATATTTAGAAGGGAAAAAGGATTAGTGACATGTTATTGTAGAATTTTTCTTATGCTTTTCCTTACGGTGACCATTTTGCAGCTTCTTGTCGCCGGTGGTGGCATGTATATTGAGGTATTTAATAGAGGGGTCATCCCATTAGCTTACAGCATCAAGAAGAAAAATAAAGCTGGGGAAACCAACACATACTTGGATGGCATTTACCTCCTCTTTACCTACTTTACAAAACCTGAGTCGATGACGGCTCTCGAAGCGGCCTTGAATACAGACGATGATGTTATCCGCTCAACCAGCTTCAAGATAAGGAAGAGGAAGTATAATTAGATTGGTATGTACCTACATGTCTGTATCTTGAGATGAATTTGATTAGGAAAGAAATAGTTCTTTCAACTTTGTGATTTAAATTCTCTTTATGGATCCTTTTTGTTTCTTGAGTTCTGGAGTTTGTTTCCTTTTTGTAAAATTTTATGGACCATTTGACTATAGAAAGTATATTTGCAATTGCTGCACTGAGGTGAAATGGAATTTCAAAACTCATTGAAGGGCATATTGATAGATTGGCTATTTGAGGTGCTTGAATACTTGGTGTTATTCCCAACCAACTTGCTTGTATGTTTGAAATGATTGATGAACTTCAAGCGAGTCTAGGAAATGCTAGCATTTTTGGCTCAGATATTGCTATTTCATACCAAATACTAATCCGTGGTGCACTGGTCATATTGCAAAGTTGAGGAGTTGTGTGTAATCAATGGCTCATACAATGCATCTATATTGCGATTATACGAGAGCTCAAAGAAAGTTCTATTGATGGTTGAACTTTTTCCCGAGAAGAAGTGTGTTTTTTTATATTAACAGAGAAAGATTCTTGAAAGTTGTTATTTACACCACGTTTGGTTCGCTGTATTAGAATAGAGGCGTAATGGAATAGAGACGTAATAGCAATTCAATTGTTTGAATGTAATGGAATAGAGACGTAATAGTATTTTGTGTTTAGTTGAATGGAATGGAGGTGTAATAGCATAAGGGAAAAAACTAAAATGACTAGAATACCCTTAGCAGAAATTTGTTTAGGTAAATGATTATTGTTATTGTTATTAAATTTTAATAATATTATTAATATCAATAATAAATAATTTAATCATATTTTAACATAATTATTATTAAATATATTTTAATTAAAATATATAATTTAATAAAATTCTTAATATTAAATATTCTTATATGAATCATAATATATAA
The DNA here is from genome assembly GCF_007990345.1 of Gossypium hirsutum. Classification (NCBI taxonomy): domain Eukaryota; kingdom Viridiplantae; phylum Streptophyta; class Magnoliopsida; order Malvales; family Malvaceae; genus Gossypium; species Gossypium hirsutum. The sequence continues at coordinate 59,622,042 of NC_053448.1, read as the reverse complement.
TACTATAAAATATAATTTAAAGTTATTATTATGAAATATAATTTAATAAAAATATATAATTTAATAAAATTCTTAATATTAAATATTCTTATATGAATTTACTAAAATCATAATATATAATAATATAAAATATAATTTAAAATAATAATTATTAAATATAATTTAATAAAAATATATAATTTAATAAAATTCTTAATATTAAATATTCTTATATGAATTTACAAAATCATAATATATAATACTACAAAATATAATTTAAAATTATTATTAAATATAATTAGATAAAAATATATAATTTAATAAAATTCTTAATATTAAATATTCTTATATGAATTTACTAAAATCATAATATATAATACTAAAATCATAATATATATAATTTAATTTTTGAATGAATGCAAATGATTCACTATGAAGGTTTCATTCATAAGATATCCCCTGCTGTAACTTCTTCCTAGATAAAGATTGAAAAACAATAGCAAACAAATAATTCAAAGGATTTTTTCATTAATTTTATAAATGTTAATTGGGAGAAGCAACTCCAGAAATCATCATATGTTATAAATAATTCAGCACTTATGAGCTAAACAAAGGAGCTTGATGATATCCCAATACACAGGTATACAAACTTGATAGCAATCTTCCATCAAAAGTGTACGGATGAAGATAAGAGATGGTGACATTTTGGTAAGATAAAGGTTCCAGGACAGCTTATCGCCCCAAAAGCGCAACACGATCCTTCTGTATTGCCTGTGTCAGGTTGATGTCAAAGAGTTCGAATCGTATGGGCATCTCCATCTCATAGAAGGGGTTCTTCAAAACATAATCTGCGTAGAGCTCATAAACAACTTTCAAGAGAGCCTCCATGTGCTGTGTCCCAGGTTCACAAACTACAAAGAACTTTGTCCCTGAAAATCATAACATGCATATTTGCAAAAGGAAATATATACCCAATATCCAATATCACTAGGTTAATTGATTGACTATAAAGCAGAAAGTATGCCTTATAACCTGCTTAGGCAAGAATTCAACTTAACAGAAGAGCGGAGAGAAGGAAGGAAGATCAACTAGGAAAGGTTTTTAACCTGTGCTGAATTTATGATATGGATGACTTTCCAAGCTTAGATGTTTCTGGAGCTGCATAGAAGGAAAAATTAAAACCAGATAGGAATACATCTAAAAGGTTCACCATTGAAGAATATTAACATGAACTCAAATGAGATGGATTAGGGAGTAAGTGCAAACTAGTACAAAATAAAAGTTCTGAATCAATTTGATCACCACCAATACCCATAATCCATCAAAATTTTCTTCTACTCAACTAAAAGCAAGAAACACATTCTCATTTATTTTCAAGAAAGACAAAGATTGGGAAGTTTCTAAAAGTTTGCTAATTTTTCCAACAATCATCAATTCTTAATTAATTTTAATAGCATAAATCAACCACTTGAGATGATTAGATTGCATTCAAACTCACAAACAATTGTTCAAATATGAACTGCAACCCAGTGTGCTTAATAATCACAAGTCTCTCTCTCCAAAAATAGCAATGAAACCACAATAACCATGCACACCATAAATCCTTAACAGGACAAGAGGAAACAATTGATGAATAGCCCTTAATGACAGGGTATATCCAATCATCCTCATCTATCAATATCAGAGGATGAAAGAACACTTCCAAACATAAGCTCAGTTCACCACTTTGAGGAATCAATCATGTTAGTAAGTGACTTGTTTCTCTGTGAATTCCAGCCAAACACCAAATTAGTATTAAATGAGAATCTAAACTTGACAAGCACATACAGATATGGAATTTTCAACAGTGATTTATGGAAAACATTACAAGATGTTCCTAAGACAATAGTTTTTGGGCTTTGGTTTTGATCATTAAAGAAAAAGTGATAAGAATTAACACCATAAAAAGCATTGATGGGAGAGGACTCACAAACAATATTAAAGTTGCAATTGAGGAATAGGGATCAATTCCAGGTTCCATTTCTTCCAGAAAAAATTGATTAACATTTTTAAATAGTCAGAGTTGAGATCTTGCAATCTTCCAGAAGACAAAGGGTGATTCATTATAGAGGATAGTGTTGATTAATTATAGATTAAAATAGAGAGAGAATAGTGTTGATTTTTGTGGTTCTCTAGAAAGAGAGAGAATAGTGTTGATTAATTATAGATTAAAATAGAGGAAATCCATGTGTAAAGTAAACCAAGAACCAAAAGCTAACCAAAATCGACAGCTTTAATTTCCCTCATGGTAGCATCAGCTGACATCAATGGTTTGATGAAGAACTGTGCGAACCTAGAGAGCAAGTGACAGGAAAACACCCAATCTCACATACATTAAATGAACATTGATGAAAATGAGAGCTAAAGAAAGACTGCACAAACAACATCTACCGGTCCAAAGCCTCTTCAAAGCAACCAGTGTTGACATCAAAAAAATAGTTGGTCATCTCAGAAGCTGTGAAGGCGTTTGTGCTGCCTCCATGCTGTAAATCAGGAAAAAAGAACTACGTAATAAAATCAAAGGAAAACTATCTGAAATAGAGGTGCTCATGGGCCGGGCCGGGCCCATAAAAATATTTTGGTCTGGGTCCTAGGCCCGGCCCTGGAAAATATAAGCCCAGGCCCGACCCGGCCCGGCCTATTTTTTTAATAAATACCAAAAATTTATTTTAAAAATTAAAAAGTATTTTAAAAATATTTTAAAATTAAAAAAAATTAAAAAGTATTTTAAAATTTAAAAATTAAAAAAAATTATTTTAGAAATATTTTAAAATTAAAAAAATTTAAAAAATAAATATATTTATTATATCGGGCCGGGCCGGCCCATTTTCTAAACGGGCCTCGTTTTTTTTGCCCAAGCCCATATTTCGAGCCTATATTTTTACCCAAACCCTCCCATATTTCGGGCGGGCTGTCGAGCCGGGTCATACAAATAATTTTACTTCACTATAAGCCTCTTGTTTTATGGCATCTCTTCAAAAATTTTGAAGTTAATTTTATTCAAAGTTAGCTAACAATAATTAGTTATTAGATCACATACATTTTACAGGAATCCTTTCAAATTTGATGTTCAATTGGTTTAAGATTAAGATTTCTTATCTATTATATGTATTTCTGTGATTATAGTATTATTGAAATATTTTGGCAAAAAAGATACCAAGAATTTGTAATCACCCCTTTTATTTATGCTTCAAAAATAATATTGATGTTTTTATAGTTTAAAAGGTTTGTATCAATAACACTATGAGGAACAAAATTACTAAAGTCACATACTGTTAAAATTTAAAGTAAAAAAGGAACAAAAAATTTCCAGACAGTTCACAAATACAAATGGAAGATAAAATAAACGGATGAAAAAGATAAGCAATACCAAAAAAATGGGCAAGGCCTTCGAGGCCGTCAGGGTCACAAAAGGAACCGACACCCACATTCATAGAAGCAGCACACTGTAACATCAAAAAACAAAGAAATTAGGAAAAAAAGAAAGGCCAATAATAGTAATGGAATTGCTAATGAAATGAAAGTGAAGAAGGAATTGAAAAAGGAATTTGCCTTGTCGGTATCGAGATCGCTGATAAGAAGAACTTGAAGGGAATTTCTAAGGACGATCCTCCGATACTCTCTTTTGTCAATTCTGGGCTTTAAAATCTCCACATCTTCTCTTCCGATCGCCATTTCTCAGTTCTCTGCTTTTCTATGTTTGAATTTTTTTGATTTTGGATGATTTTGAGTTTGGTTATGGAAAGTGGAAAGTGATTCGAGTGGATTTTTATTTGACGGGCAAGAAATCTGAATCTGAATTAAAAATTACCTGAAATATGGGAACAGAAGGAGAGAAAGTTACAGATCTATGGCAAAAGATGAAGGAGAATATCTGAAATATGGCAAGAGAGTTTGAGGGCAGAAATTGTGTAGAGAGTTTGACGCAGATGAAGGAGAAGATGAAGGAGGGCAAAATTTGGAAAATGGAAAAAAAGAGCGGAACGTAATAACTATTCAGTGCTGAAGGCAAAGAATGGCTATTACAGCTTCTCACGTAATAGAGGCTGAATGGAATAAGGCTGTATTACAATTACAGCCAACCAAACGTTGGTTTGATGGTGGGCCCACCGGGGGAATGCATTCCTATTCCCCCAACCAAACATGCTCTTAGTGTTTAGTGAACCATGGCATGCATTGTGTTTGCCCTTCACATAATATCTGAAAGTGCCAATTCCCTAGAAAATATATAACACATTACTGTCCAACAATTCCCATAGAACACTAGACCAGGGAAAATAAAAGCTGCAGAGAGTATGATACTGAAAAGAGAAGCAAGGATGCGATGTAAAGAGTTTACAACCACTTCGCCAACTCAACCATCTCCCATCTGGATCAAGGAAGAGCCTCCGCCTCGCCTAACTAAGGGCAGAAGAGATGTCTTGCTCATAAGAAGCACCTCGCATATATCACACGGACTTATCACAGAGTCACATTAGATTCACTTGGAAGCTTCTCCTATTGCATCTTAGCACACGCGTTTACACGATAATGCTCTGTCAAAATCATCTCAGAACTTAAACATTTTCTCCAAATCTCTCCAGAACCACCACTAATGCCTTTTCGTGTAGGCGGACCTCATGTTTTGTATCAACAGCTAGAAATGTTGCAGTGATATTTGGGAAGCCATGTTCCCTTTGTGACTGCTCAACGCAATCGCTTCATTAATTTGGAAGCAATTTACAACAAAGCACCCTTCTAATAATGTCTGCCAACATATGCCTTCCAAGCTGCTGCCACTTAAAACTAAAATTGTCCCCCGCCCCCCGGATGAATGAGAATAAGTTGACTAATGCTGCCATTGTTGCAATGGGGATGATACTCCAAATTCAAGAATCCCTTTGGAAATCTCGTTTATAATATTTGACCACTGTTGGTCACAAAATGGCGAAAAGGGGCCAGGAATCCGTAGTTTAGAATAGCCTAGGCCCAAGTTAAGACCCACCGAAAGGGTTCCAAGGTCAAGGGAGAATATTAAGACGAGCCATCTCCAAGCAAGCCGACGGGCCAAACAAAATTTAAACTATAAGTAAAATATATGAATTTAACATTCTCTGCCATTTTTGTTATAATGTTTTTTAGGCTTATTAAACTTGTCATATTTGCATTTTGATATTATATGATCTGACATGACCGAGTCCAAGCATACATCATCTGCATCTAGATTAGCATCCCCATAATTAGGTACTTGCTGTCGAAAGCCAAAATTAATCAAATATGACGAACTATATGCCACGTTACAAGCCAAAACAATACAACCATTAACATCGTCTAACTTGTCCGTCAAGAAAGCCATAAAAATAAACCAAGTTAATGGAAGAAAAAAAAAGAGCTTTGAAATTAAGTTCTAAATGTGATCACATTCATCTTATTACGTGTATCAATTTACCTTTGAAAATGTATATGTGCATGAAAATAGTAAATAGCTATTACCCAATGGAGAAAAGGTATAATTATATACGAATCTCTTATTACATAATTTATTGGAGGTTGCTTTGGATGCAACTTTATTTTTAATTATTGCCCACTAAGTAACACGATTATTGGGTGCTTGACTGCTTCTTTGTCTGAATATGGACTGCCAAGTACATTGCATATTCGCTTTATTTGATCAAGGATGTAACTTAATACGATATTAACTAAACATGGTTTAACTTAATAATACAGATCAAGGCACATGGATCCCTTTTTATATCCATCAAATCATATGCTAACAGCCAAGAGTTCATATCTTTATCAGTCCAATACAATTAGTCATCGCCATAAATATTTTAATATAAAGTATATTATGAATGATAATCGAAGTGAAAGATTATGGACAATTAGTATATATGTATTTATCATACATATAAAATTATTTTTAATATTTAATTATGGAAATATATTTTCTTTAAAAATAAAACAAAGCGTTGGATTTTAAATAAAAAATTTAAGGTTTGAATCTGTTAAAATAGGTTTAGCCCAATAATTTGATAAAATTTTAAAAAATAAAGTCATCCAATTGTTTTCATTTAAAAATCTCAATGCAATAATAACGTGATATATGATTGATAGAAAATAAATATATTAAGTTGATAAATTTTAACTGAAACTCGCAATAATCATAATAATTTGATTAACGTTTTTAAATTAAAACAGTAAGATTTTTAAAATACAACAACTATAGCATAATCACTTGAGAAACAGAGAAGCCACTACATAAACAGCCGATGCTAGTAACGTGGCCGTAACGGTAGTTTTAGTAGGCATTTTCCCTTTATCACTCCTCAACGCTATGGCTTGATAAACCGGCAAGCAATTCATCACAATCAACCCTGTCAACACCAACTGCATAACAAGCCCTTCCTTATTGCTACCGCCATCGACGATAAAATGTACCAGTCCGATGATTAACGATAACAGGTTGATTATTGCTGCCATTGTTAGTGTTACAAACAAGGGCGACGGTACCCCAAACTCAAACACCCCTTGCTCGTACCTTTTGCTTTCCTCATCATTGATGATCTTACTGGTCACGTTGAAACCCTCGGCGGGAATGCCGATGGACTTGACCACGAACTCGGTCAATCCGAAGGCGTGACATGAAAGCCCTCTCATAATCCACATTCTTTGGTCACTCCACCATCTTTGTATTGTACCCCCATCGACCACAAACTCCAGCAGGTCTTGCCCATATGCTCCGAGGAAAAGGAACATGTAAAGGAGAAACCATGGGTCTGAGACCTTTGGGAAGATGCTGAGTTCATTAAGGAGAGCAAGCTGAGGAAGTAAGCAATACGTAGTGATTGGGATTGTCAAAATGGCCCAAAATGCATAGTATGAATAACCTAAACCCATGAACAACCCCATGGATTTGACACCAAATGTTATGGTACTATATCTTGAAAACGCCACTTCCAGGAGTCCAATTGCCCATCTCTTGTTTTGGCTGAGAACATCAAGAAGGTTGAAGGGTACATCTCCTAAAAAGGCTGCCGTTTCGGGGTAGCAGAATATGGACCTCCATCCTTCACATTTCATACGATAGCCTGTGTAATAGTCCTCCACAAGTGATCCATATCTGAACCCAATCTGCAAACAGAACATCATATTTTTTTAGGACAGGACTGTTGAAAATTATAGATTAGTTGAATTTATTCAGTTACCTTAGACCCCCATTTGGTCTGGTTTTCATAATTGCATCCAGCAACATGGTGTGCTAATTCAAGAACCGATGGGGCAGTTAAGGGCTTGTTCACGACAGAATCAGGACATAAACCATCGATTTCCGGTAAAATCAAAGTTGAAGGGCCGCCGCACAAAGCTCGCCGGCGAAAAAAGCAGCCAGTTCCTACATAATTAGGGCCGCATAATCCGTCATAGCCGACGGGATGAACTTTAAACAAACGTTTATGCTCACAAGCATAAATGTCACTCTTGTTGAGCCCATGGTACTCTTGAGGAAACTGAACGTAACCCAAATTGCTTTGCATTTCAGGGTCTAAAATATAACACAGAGCTCGGAGAGGTGTTGTGGGATCATTGGAGTACATGTCACAGTCTAAGGTTAAAATAACAGGTGCATTGGTCATGGCAGCAGAAACTCGGACCTTTAAAAATAAAAGAACAAGATAAAACATAATTAATCGTAATTGAATTAATAATCATTCAGTGAGAGCATAATATATATATATACCAGGACATTAAGTGCACCGGCTTTGAAATGATGAGGGGATGTCTTGCTTTTTTGCCTAGAGACATAAACCAGGTTGGGCAAGCAATTGCCTGTGATGTCTTTGTCTTTATTTTGGTCCAATAAAACCTGATCATGTACCAGTATTGCAAGGTTATAACAGTATGATCGGCTGTTCATCGGTGATTAATTTCGAGGTAAAAAGAGAACCTGGATCACTGTGGGGTGATTTTGACGGGTAAATCCATCAATACTCCATTGACTGAAAACCTGACGGACTTCATCGCTGGTGTTGTATTCCTCACTAATTTTTCCTGTTTCAACGACGTGTTCGACTCTCATTTTCATGCTTTCGTACATTATCTGCAAAATTGAAAAATAAATAAATATTTCACGAATTAATGGGTTAGAAAAAAAAATATTTTTGTTTCATATAATGCTTCTTTCTAAATTAGGTGGTTTGCGGCTTAGCAAAGTGTGAGTACGTGGACATTTTCCATTGGTATAAATTAAGGTCACCAACAGAAGACTTGCAACATATTGATTAGTAATTCTGACATCAATATCCATATTTGTCTTTATTAGACTTAATTTCGACAAATATTCGAGCATTTACGGTGAATGATTTATCCTCTATCTCTCTCTGCCTTCGTAAAAATGAAAATACATAATAATAATGACGCTAGAAATGCGTAGAAAAATTTACTAATATATCCATTTCTCGAGATTAGAGAAAAAATCTAATATATCCAATGCTCAGACTGTGTGAGGTCAGTGGAATTGAATCGGGATAAGGTTGATTTCTAGTATCGAACCGCGTGGCAAAAAATATTAGCTTTTGCATCCTTTCGAAAGAGTACAGGGCCTAAAGAGATCAACTTTGTTCGGTTCAAGATGTCCGTATTTAATATTGGACAGCTGCATGCCCTACATACATAACTTTTTTTTTTACTTACAGTAATATTATAAAATCTAAATTTAGCTTAATTCAAACTAGAATAATGAACACTCTTATTACATAGGGTTTGAAGATATTATTTTTAAACCATATTCTAATTCTGTGTTGCAACTGATGATAATATATTATTAAAAAAGAGAATGGGATTATGAGGGAACTTTCATCATTAATTGTTAAACTGAGGGTAAAGTAATTAACCAAGTACACTTGTTGGGGAGACTAATATTAAAATAATTAATAAATTAAGTAAATTGATTTTTTTTTAAATTTTATTATTTTGTATTAATTAAAAACTAACGTGTCGGACATAATAATTGACAGTAACATATAACGTACCATGTATACTTTATGCTAACACATAATGATTAATTTTTAACCGTATAAATAGATAAAAAAATTTAACAGAAAAATCAATTTACTTTTTTATCTCACGAATTAATTTATCTATTTATTGAATAGAAAAAATATAATATAATTTTTAATAAAAGATTTTCATGGTTCTTTTAATTTCCCAAAAGGTCTGGTTAAAACTCATGAAGCTTTTCACTTCTTTGTTTGTTGATTCTGTCAATCTGAAGGAAATTCTGACCATTAAATGATGGAAAATTGGTGAAGGAAAGGGATCGATTTTGTCGGGTGATAGCCGATAGGTAGGGTCGACTTCTTCCCTTGCTACAGGTAGACTTCTAATTGGTGTGCTCTTTGGCAACTTGGGAGACTGACCCGTGATGGTTTGTTTTTAGCCTTCTCTAGACCTCTTTGCTGTTTATGGCTAGTGGACTTACAAATTTATAAATGAACATGAATTGATAACAATCAATGCAGAACATAATTTGAACTCTTGTACTATTTGCATCGTACCTAAAATCACACTGGACAATTAGAACAACGTGACCCACAACCTTTTCGTACTTATTGGCTTCTCCCAACTTTTGCAGCTAAAGCGTGGAATTATTGGCCTTTGCCTCCTTTATTGATGGATTTGGTTTCATTGGCTTGCCGGGGAGAAAACACTACTATGTTTTTCCTATTCAAGCAATCTCCACTCAGATTTTTATTTTTTGGACTAGTAAAAATATATATTTTTGACAAAGGACGTGGATTCTAATCATAGCAGTAACTATAAGTTAAGTTAGTTAGATAATTTAAGAATGGGGATTACCTTAATATCTTCAGTTTCAGAACTCATCTTATAATCGGTCGCAAAATATTCATCGGGGTTCCTTTTCGCTATGTCGTTCTTCCTACAAAATGGTAACCAGTGGGCAGCAAACCTAGCAGCTTCCATGAAAGCAAAGAGAGTGAAAGCCGATCCTCCATCGTCCGATACGTACACCGATATCTTCTCTGTCGGATAATCGTACGCCATCACTGATAAGGCCGTGTTCACCACACTTATTGGAGGCTCCTTGTACGGGTCTGCCGTACATATGAACACGTCCAGCCCCGGTAAATCACTTGTTTTCACCACCTTTTCGAGGTTTTCGGGGAATTCTTTACGGTAAACCGGACGCATGCGGAAAGCTTGCCCGCTAGCCCAGTTGAAGGCAAGGATGAGGTCGGAGACGAACAACGTAAGGGTTACGTAGAAAGAAACTAGGGTTTTGGAGCTGAGGAGTGTTTGTGTATGGCGGTAGAACAAGGCTACGATGGCACACGTGTAAACTGCGGCAAAGGCACGGTTTGAGCTTGTACGGCGGGAAGGCGTAAGTGTGTTAAGTAGCGGAGGTGCACTGGCGGCGTTCGTGGCGGTATAATCTCTTAGAGGAGGCTTTTCCATATTTGTTAGCGGCTGTAAATTAGCTCTACAATGTATCGTTATCATCTTAGTGTCCCATACACTGATAAATATAGATCCCAATCAGTGGAACGAGCACGTGCGACTTCAGGACCTACGCACGTACGAAATTATTTGTTGATACGTATAACTAAGCTTGTTTTAATTAGGACATTCCTCCATTAGTTTGTCGATCAAATTTGCTTACATATATATGGTTTGGGATGTTCATTGAAATTGATTATTTAAAATATGGCTAAAATATTAAGAAAACTTCGAAACAGCTTATTGGATGATTATTTCATATATAGAGTAATCTCTCAAGATTAAAAAATCACATCATTTTTTAAAATTTTATTTAAAATAAATAAATGAGATCAATATATAAATGAGGTATTTTTTTAGTGTAATACATTGTTTTGACTGTATCGCATTATATATCATTCAATAATCGAATAGATTTTTTTATCTTTGATTCAAATCAAATCTGAAATAAAAGAATTTCAAATATATATAGAATTAAATAGATATTTTAAGGGTTAGTATTTTTGAAAAGTTTGGTTTAAAATTTGAGTGTTTAGCATTGCTGCCAAAAAGTATTTTTGAGAAATAAAATGTCTATTTTAGACATGTTATTATCAAGTAACAAACATGCATTTAAATAATATTTAAATTAGTTAATATTATTATATTTTAGTAAGAATATAAAAATATTATTATAACTTGTTGTTAATATTTTAATATATGAAATATAAATTTTAAATATTTTTAAGCAATAAATATTAATTATTTATAAATTTTAATTAGAATATATAAACTATATTTTAAATATTTAAATATAACCATTAAATATTTGTAATTAATATTTTAAAAAATATATTTTTTATTTTTAATTAATGATTTTAGCTCATTTGTAATTAAGCACCAAGAAAAAAAAAGAAAAAGTACTATACTATTGGAGGGGTAAAAAAGTAATTAAGCACTAAAAGTACTTTTGGGAGAGGAAAAACTAAAAATTTTAGCTTCTCTTCTACAGAAATGCTAAAAATTTTAGCAAAAAGCAACTGTTTAGTACATCTTTTCTTCCAAAAGTACGTTTGGAGTCAAAAGTACTATTTTTGTAACACCCCTTACCCGTATCCAACACCGGAATAGGGTACGAGGCATTACCAAAACACATACACTTGTAAACGTATTTAACCGAGTTATAAAATTTCATCAAAATTAAAACTTTCAAAAATAATTAACATGTTTCTATAACTTTTCACAATATATCCTCAAAATATTATAATCATAATAATTAGGGCCTGCGAGACCCGATACATACTCATGCAATTTAATGCTTCATTTCCATTTCATTCAATTCGCAATTTCTCATGCTCATAATTTAAATCATATCACTAGAAATTTCCATTTATTTCACGTACAATTCAATGACATCAAATTCAAAACTAATACGTATTTACCATTTAACTCAATGTTTATTGATTATACCATTCAATAACACATTTATGAAATTCTCAATTTAGCAATGAAAATATCACTTTAGTTTGAATAACAACATCGTCCTGATATAAATACACTACCACTTATCCATTTACTTTAATTCTTTTGGGCCCATTTGTCACTTACCATCCTTAATCAAATTAGGGAACGGTCACGGAAAATTGAGTACTTCACTTTCACTTTGCCATAGTATAACTATGGTCTTACGTATGATCACTTATCACTTGTCCCTGATCAGATAAGTGTAGCCACCTATCACTTTGTTTCTTGATCAGATAAGTGTAGCCACTTATCACTTTGTCTCTTGATCAGATAAGTGTAGCCACTTATCACTTTGTCTCTTGATCAGATAAGTGTAGCTAAAGCTATCACTTATCACTTTGTCTCTTGATCAGATAAGTATAGCCGAAGCTATCACTTATCACTTTTCACTTGTCACTTGATCAGATAAGTGTAGCCGAAGCTATCACTTATCACTTTGTCACTTGATCAGATAAGTATAGCCGAAGCTATTACTTATCACTTTCCACTTGTCACTTGATCAGATAAGTGTAGCTAAAGCTACCACTTATCACTTTGTCACTTGATCAGAAGTACTCAAATCCGGCGTTCCGCTCAATTTGATCATTTATTCATATATCAGGCTTACCAACATGTGTTAATTCATAAACCATTCATGGTATTATTTCATGCCAAATCATATACTGAATATACCATACACACATACTATGAAACTTTATTTTCACACATGAGCTTAAACCATGACCAACAATGCACAAAAATAAGCATCATTCATATTTCATCGTTTATGAGTTATAATCAAACATATGACCATTTATACACGAATCATTCATATATTTCCCAATTTTCCTCCTCCTCCTCTCCATTCCACATCCTTAATGTGTATAACACACTTAAACAACATTAACCATAATTTCAATATTCACTAACATGTATATTCAAAGCTGTTTATCCGAGTCAGAGTCACTAAATTATTTTTATCCGGAGCTACAGAGCTCCAAATTAAGATCCGTTAATTTTCCCTGAAACTAGACTCACATATCTTCAAACCATAAAATTTTCATAATTTTTTGTTCAGCCAAATAGTACAGTTTATTCTTTAAAGTTTCCCCTGTTTCGCTGTCTGACAGTTCCGACCACTCTTCACTAAAAATTAATTATCTCATTGTACAGAATTCGGATGATGTTTTAGCTTGTTTATTCTAAAAATAGACTCATTAAGGATTCTAACCATATAAACTATAACTCATAATCATTTTTGTACAATTTTTAATGATTTTCCAAAGTCAGAACAGGGGAACCCGAATTCATTCTGACCTTGTCTCACAAAATCTATTATATCTCATGATTTACAATTCCATTGCTCACATCATTTCTTTTATAAGAAACTAGACTCAATAAGCTTTAGTTTCATATTTTATTCATCCTCTAATTCAATCTCTACAATTTTTGGTGATTTTTCAAAGTTACAATACTGCTGCTGTCCAAAACTGCTTTAGTGCAAAATGTTGATTTCCATTTTGCCCCAAATTTCACAGTTTATACAATTCGGTCCTTTCTCAATTAACCCCTCAATTAATCTAATTTTCTCAATTAGTACTTTACTAGACATTATAAGTTGTTACACAACTATTGAAATTCAGAATTTCCACATATAACTCTATCTTCAAACTCTTTTACTATTAGGTCCCAAACATTCACTTTCTATTCAATTCTTTCAATAAAATCAGCATATGAACAATTTAAAGCTCTAATTTCATGCTAAATCATCATATACTTCCAGCACATATTCATATCAACTTTCAACTTCTTTCATAAAATCAAAAACTAATGGATTTAACAAGTGGGCCTAGTTGTAAAAGTCATAAAAATACAAAAATTTCAAGAAATAGTCAAGAATTGAACTTACTTGTAATAAAAATATGAAGAACCAGCTTGAAGAATCCCTTCCATGGTGTTTTAGCTGATGAGAATTCAGAAAAATGAAGAGAAATCTAGATAATTCCACTTGGGTCCTAACTTTATTAAGCAAATTTTGCAATTTTCCAATTTTGCCCTTAATTCTCCTTACTTTCTTGCTGATTTCATGCCTCTGCCGTCCAGCCCAAATAGACCTTGGGTCTATTTGCCTTTTAAGCCCTCTTCCTTTTATCATTTAAGCTATTTAATCATTTCCCAAAATTTTGCATTTGTTACAATTTAGTCCTTTTAGTTCAATTAATTATCGGAACTTTAAAATTTCTTAACGAAACTTTAATACTAACTTTTAACACTCCATAAATATTTATAAAAATATTTATGGCTCAGTTTAAAATCCCCGAGGTCTTGATACCTCATTTCGATTCTAATTATTTTAATATTTATTTCTAGTGCACTATTCACTATTTCAAAAATTTTCCTAACTTCATATTTAACTTATACTTACTAAATTAATAATATTTTCTACCCATTTGTCGAATTTAGTGATCTCGAATCACCGTTCCGACACCTCTGAAAATTCAAGCCATTACATTTTTTTTTCGTCGGATTTGTGGTCCCGAAACCACTGTTCCGACTAAGCCTAAAATCGGGCTATTACAACTCTCCCCCCTTTAGGGATTTTCGTCCCCGAAAATCTTACCAGATGGTAGGTTAATGATTTACTTCCACAGTATATTTCAAATTCGCACATGATTTTGGATTTTCATATCTTTTACAGATAATCACATAGATTCATAAGGAAATCAAGATAGTGATATTTTAGCATCTGAAGCTACACAAAGTATCGAAAAATTACAATCCATATAGAATGATATCCATTTTGATAATCTGAGTAGTTTTCAGAACTATCAAATATTTCTCTCTTTTTATATTGTCCTCATTTTCTAATTCATTCACTTTTCCGACCACATTATTATTCTTCCGTACACGAACTTCTGTAACACTACACTCGTAAGCTTATTCAACCAAAATCTCACAAATTTCATTGTAACATTTTACTAATATGGGGGTGAGTGTAGTAAAGCCTCAAATTTATCTTACACATAAATGCGCATAACACATACCATCACAAATAGCAAATTCATTACTAAGTTCACATTCTCAAAGCATTTAATAAACATTTGCTTTTAATCACTTTTGTTCTCAACACAAAATTCTAACTCAAATCACTAGTTCACAATCAAAATTTCTATATAACATCATAATCCAAATATCATAACTCATATGCTTGTATAATTATAACATTCATCAATAAAAAAAATGTTTTATTCTTTGATCCATACTTTTATGAGTTTCAACTCATAATTAATACATTTTCACTCAAACATTTTAGTATTTATTTCTATACTATTAGAATTAACTCAGTTGAAAAACATATCTGTCTCATCAAGATAATTTTCGTCATAGAACAATACTGATAAGGGGGTGTTGGTGAAGTCATAAATCTTTCAACTTGCTCTCATAGATACATATATATATATATGATTTTGTATTCATCATCAATGTAATACCATCAAAACCACGTAATTCATTCCAAGCAAATTAACACATCTATTTATTACAAATGTTTTCTGTCACTCACAATTTCACACAACGAATTTACTTACTCAAGCTCAATGTTAATATCTAATTAAATTCCAATACTTGGCTTCTATTTTACTTACCGACATTTGCCAAATTAGAGAACGTCTTACGGAATTGAGTACTTCGTTTTCTCGATGCCATAGTCCAACTATGGTCTTACACGTAATCACAAATCACATACCGATGCCATAGCCCAGCTATGGTCTTACACGGAGTCACATGTCACTTACCGATGCCATAGCCCAGCTATGGTCTTACACGGAATCACATATCACTTACCGATGCCATAGCCCAGCTATGGTCTTACACGGAATCACATAATCACATGTTCACATGTTGCCATGGTCAAACCATGGTCTTTTCCGTCAATTCATCACATATCACTGAACGAAAGTACTCATTCCTGCGTTCTACTCAATTTGACTTCCAATTCAATTTTTCATACTATTATAATATTCATGGTTTAGACATAAAACAAAATATCTTATTATCTTTAATTTAACAATTAAACATAAGATTCTATCATATGAACATACTAATTTCACTTATTCAAGCAGATGTACATACACACGTTCCATCTATTTAAGTAAATTTGCTTATCATATTCACTTAATCAAATATGTTGAGCACATAGCATTATATAATCACCAACATACTTGGATGAGCTTATCACAACATAAACTTTTTTTTTAAACTTATAGTCATCTCTTTTCATACATGAACACATCCATATCACAAATTTTTATACTTACCTTTCCAAATTCCAACATAACGTGAGCATTTTTCATTTATCTCAATATCATTTTTAGCATTATCGAAAATAGCTCGATTGAAAATCATCTCTGTCTTAACAAAGCAATTTCGTTAGAGCCCGGAGATATCACATCATCAAGAGTAATAACGTGGCATGTATAGCTAGGCTCACATATGCTAAGTTTGGTCCGAGAACCGACTAAACCGTAGCTCTGATACCACTAAATGTAACACCCCTTACCCGTATCCAACACCGGAATAGGGTACGAGGCATTACCAAAACACATACACTTGTAAACGTATTTAACCGAGTTATAAAATTTCATCAAAATTAAAACTTTCAAAAATAATTAACATGTTTCTATAACTTTTCACAATATATCCTCAAAATATTATAATCATAATAATTAGGGCCTGCGAGACCCGATACATACTCATGCAATTTAATGCTTCATTTCCATTTCATTCAATTCGCAATTTCTCATGCTCATAATTTAAATCATATCACTAGAAATTTCCATTTATTTCACGTACAATTCAATGACATCAAATTCAAAACTAATACGTATTTACCATTTAACTCAATGTTTATTGATTATACCATTCAATAACACATTTATGAAATTCTCAATTTAGCAATGAAAATATCACTTTAGTTTGAATAACAACATCGTCCTGATATAAATACACTACCACTTATCCATTTACTTTAATTCTTTTGGGCCCATTTGTCACTTACCATCCTTAATCAAATTAGGGAACGGTCACGGAAAATTGAGTACTTCACTTTCACTTTGCCATAGTATAACTATGGTCTTACGTATGATCACTTATCACTTGTCCCTGATCAGATAAGTGTAGCCACCTATCACTTTGTTTCTTGATCAGATAAGTGTAGCCACTTATCACTTTGTCTCTTGATCAGATAAGTGTAGCCACTTATCACTTTGTCTCTTGATCAGATAAGTGTAGCTAAAGCTATCACTTATCACTTTGTCTCTTGATCAGATAAGTATAGCCGAAGCTATCACTTATCACTTTTCACTTGTCACTTGATCAGATAAGTGTAGCCGAAGCTATCACTTATCACTTTGTCACTTGATCAGATAAGTATAGCCGAAGCTATTACTTATCACTTTCCACTTGTCACTTGATCAGATAAGTGTAGCTAAAGCTACCACTTATCACTTTGTCACTTGATCAGAAGTACTCAAATCCGGCGTTCCGCTCAATTTGATCATTTATTCATATATCAGGCTTACCAACATGTGTTAATTCATAAACCATTCATGGTATTATTTCATGCCAAATCATATACTGAATATACCATACACACATACTATGAAACTTTATTTTCACACATGAGCTTAAACCATGACCAACAATGCACAAAAATAAGCATCATTCATATTTCATCGTTTATGAGTTATAATCAAACATATGACCATTTATACACGAATCATTCATATATTTCCCAATTTTCCTCCTCCTCCTCTCCATTCCACATCCTTAATGTGTATAACACACTTAAACAACATTAACCATAATTTCAATATTCACTAACATGTATATTCAAAGCTGTTTATCCGAGTCAGAGTCACTAAATTATTTTTATCCGGAGCTACAGAGCTCCAAATTAAGATCCGTTAATTTTCCCTGAAACTAGACTCACATATCTTCAAACCATAAAATTTTCATAATTTTTTGTTCAGCCAAATAGTACAGTTTATTCTTTAAAGTTTCCCCTGTTTCGCTGTCTGACAGTTCCGACCACTCTTCACTAAAAATTAATTATCTCATTGTACAGAATTCGGATGATGTTTTAGCTTGTTTATTCTAAAAATAGACTCATTAAGGATTCTAACCATATAAACTATAACTCATAATCATTTTTGTACAATTTTTAATGATTTTCCAAAGTCAGAACAGGGGAACCCGAATTCATTCTGACCTTGTCTCACAAAATCTATTATATCTCATGATTTACAATTCCATTGCTCACATCATTTCTTTTATAAGAAACTAGACTCAATAAGCTTTAGTTTCATATTTTATTCATCCTCTAATTCAATCTCTACAATTTTGGTGATTTTTCAAAGTTACAATACTGCTGCTGTCCAAAACTGCTTTAGTGCAAAATGTTGATTTCCATTTTGCCCCAAATTTCACAGTTTATACAATTCGGTCCTTTCTCAATTAACCCCTCAATTAATCTAATTTTCTCAATTAGTACTTTACTAGACATTATAAGTTGTTACACAACTATTGAAATTCAGAATTTCCACATATAACTCTATCTTCAAACTCTTTTACTATTAGGTCCCAAACATTCACTTTCTATTCAATTCTTTCAATAAAATCAGCATATGAACAATTTAAAGCTCTAATTTCATGCTAAATCATCATATACTTCCAGCACATATTCATATCAACTTTCAACTTCTTTCATAAAATCAAAAACTAATGGATTTAACAAGTGGGCCTAGTTGTAAAAGTCATAAAAATACAAAAATTTCAAGAAATAGTCAAGAATTGAACTTACTTGTAATAAAAATATGAAGAACCAGCTTGAAGAATCCCTTCCATGGTGTTTTAGCTGATGAGAATTCAGAAAAATGAAGAGAAATCTAGATAATTCCACTTGGGTCCTAACTTTATTAAGCAAATTTTGCAATTTTCCAATTTTGCCCTTAATTCTCCTTACTTTCTTGCTGATTTCATGCCTCTGCCGTCCAGCCCAAATAGACCTTGGGTCTATTTGCCTTTTAAGCCCTCTTCCTTTTATCATTTAAGCTATTTAATCATTTCCCAAAATTTTGCATTTGTTACAATTTAGTCCTTTTAGTTCAATTAATTATCGGAACTTTAAAATTTCTTAACGAAACTTTAATACTAACTTTTTAACACTCCATAAATATTTATAAAAATATTTATGGCTCAGTTTAAAATCCCCGAGGTCTTGATACCTCATTTCGATTCTAATTATTTTAATATTTATTTCTAGTGCACTATTCACTATTTCAAAAATTTTCCTAACTTCATATTTAACTTATACTTACTAAATTAATAATATTTTCTACCCATTTGTCGAATTTAGTGATCTCGAATCACCGTTCCGACACCTCTGAAAATTCAAGCCATTACATTTTTTTTTCGTCGGATTTGTGGTCCCGAAACCACTGTTCCGACTAAGCCTAAAATCGGGCTATTACAAGTTTTAAGCATTATAGAACAGGTCCTAACACGACTTCCTTTACTCACACTTTTTAGAGTATATTTATGCACTTGTTCAAAAACATAGTTTAAATAAATCGATACTTTTTTTAAATCAAAATTATGGTAATAAATTATCACATGTTAACTTTTCAATCTGATTGTAGAGTTAACAAACTTCATCACCAATATAACAAATAATAATCATTCATTAAAATTTTTTTTTTGGAAGTAAGCCAACGTAATTTTATTAATATTACAACACAAACATGGGTGATAGGATATGATATTTTATATGTGGTGGAGGAATGTTAAGTTGCTATGGTAGCAGAGTTTTTGCCCTTCTAAGCTCTTTTATGCTCTCTTCTTGGAAGAGGAGGGGTTTTTATAAACGGACGAGTGCTTGGATTGAGCCATCCTTCGATGACGGTGTCTTTGTATGGTTCTCAATTTAAGGTGTAAGTTGGATTTGACCCTTGATCAACATGAGAAATGACAGTAAAGGTTGGCGAGCTAGAGAAATAACGGCATGAACTTTGTTTTTGGGATGTAGTGGACAAGTTGCGGGGTAGGGATGCTAACAATCATATCGAAGTAAATTTTCCATTAGTATTTGAAAGAAGTACTTGTTTCAAATGAAATTTTAATTTAGAATATTCTATGGCAAATGGATGGTGCTTTGTTAATGTAGATATTGTGGTGTAGAAATGCTGTAGACATCAAAAGGGAGGAAAAAAATCCAACGAATCGACCCCACTGAGGGTATGGACCATGGGGAGCGACAACAATAATTTTGTTGGCGTTATTAGTCAATCACGTGAGGCTGACTTTGGACACCCACACTCATCTTTCAGGGGGACTGGCTCTTCTCCAACTCAGCTGTGGATAACACTGATGTCATAATAAAGTCATTGTGCGGGTAATTTACCAATAAAAGTCCTTTTTTTAAAAAAAATTATCGAAATGGGCCCATTATTTAATTATTTACCGGAATTGTCTATTTTCTGCGAAATCGCGTCCACATCAGCGCAATATCATGGTACGCGCCAGGAAATCGCGTCCACGTCAGCGCGAGTTACTGACGTTGAAGCAAATCGCTCCCTCTAGGACGCGATTTGCTGACGTGGGATGAACAATTTATGTTTTTTAACTTGGAAAACTTTGAAAGGCCATAACTTTTCGCTCGGTAGTCCGATTGAGACGATTTTTTTTAATTTCGAATAACTTTTCGAGATCTACTCGCTGCCAAAACGCCAAAGGTGGTTTGCCGCAGTTTTCGTCGAAAAAGATCCTTTTTTGCCTCTAAATTTTGATTTTTTCGGTTTAAAATTGAATTTTGAAACATTCAAATCATTATTTTCCGTATTTATTTCAAGTAAACACCGGATTTTTTTACAGAATTGTTGTATTATTTTTTCTGATTTCACACGTGTATGGAATAGGTCCGATAAATCATTAGAACGTAAGTAATATAATTAAGATAATAACAGTATTTTTATAATATGTTAATTAATTAGTTTAGCTTAGTTTGTTAAGATCCTTGCTCTTTTTTGCTAGTATCTTGGTTTAAATCTTGTTGATAATAATTTTGAATCTTTTTTGTACTTGTTGCGTTTATTTTTTTAATCAATTAACTAGACCCATTTCGGTAAATTTTAAAAAAATAGGTCTTTTTTTGGTATTTTACCCAGTTAATTGATTAAAAAAATAAATGCAACAAGTACAAAAAAGATTCAAATAAATGCAACAATTCTGTAAAAAAAATCTGGTGTTTACTTCAAATAAATAAGGAAAATAATGATTTGAATGTTTCAAAATTCAATTTCAAACTTCAAATAAATAAGGTAAAAAAGGATCTTTTTCGACGAAAACTACGGCAAACGGTTTGTCAGCGAGTAGATCTCGAAAAGTTATTCGAAATAAAAAAAATTGTCTCAATCGGACAACCGAGCGAAAAGTTATGGCCTTTCAAAGTTTTCCAAGCTAAAAAACATAAACTGTTCATCACACGTCAGCAAATCGCGTCCTAGAGGGAGCGATTTGCTTCCACGTCAGCAACTCGCGCTGACGTGGACGCGATTTCCTGACGCGTACCCTGACATCGTGCTGACGTGGACGCGATTTTGCGAAAAATAAATCATTCCGATAAATAATTAAATAATGGGCCCATTTCAATAATTTTTTAAAACAAAAGGGCTTTTATTGGTAAATTACCCTAATTGTGCAGTTATATTCCTGTATCTCAACTTCTTGGAAAAAGAAAAAGATTGGTTGTTACGGTTACGGTTACGGATATGAGCTATAGCCCAAGTTGGCTTTTTCCTAATGGGTTCCTACCACTTTTATTTTTGCCGAAAGGCCTAATGCCATATAGCCTGTTTGTCCTTCAATATCCTTCACTACATACAAGGCAAATTGTGGTAGACTCAACCCAACATATATGATTTTGGATGAATGCACTTGGTACGGAGTTAATATTTTCTCTTTAAAATAATATTTTTTTATTCAATAAATTTATATTTTTAAAACTTTATTTTATGAATTTATCGATAAAATATTTTATTTGGGATTGAATTGTATATAAAAAGCTTCTTTTTAAAAACAGCAAATGTTAATAATATTTTCGTTTGATTTTATTTAATTATATTTTATAATTAAATAATTAAATTGATACATTTAATAATAAAAAGATTGATTTAATCCGTTTCTATAATAAACTGCCTTCGTAGACACTGTCACCTATGATTTTGTCATGCATCCAATGTAGATGTAGCGTTATAGTTAAGGAAATCCAAGAAAGGGGGCTATGGGCCACTTGTACTTCTTCACGTCTTACCAAAATTCCCTGAATGGATATAATAAAATCAAAGACAATAATTAAAGTCTAGTTTAGATTTAAAAACAATAGGAAAATGATCATATCCCTCTCATCTTTAGTCTATACAGTGATTCTTAATGCGTACGAGCTCTCTCTTAATCTCAATCCACCAAATCTTCTAGCAATGTTTGTTGAGTTTTTTTATAGGAGTTATCAATATCATTGTCAAATTGATACAAAGTTGAGTGATTGATATAAGGTCGAGTGATACGAGCAGTCCGACCCAATTCAAAGTCCATGAAAGAGATAGACTTAGTTTCCTTTAAGGTTAATCAGAAATCCAAACAATTAAAGTCAAAACTCAACTTATTCGTTTAAGATTTTATTCCAAAAAAATTTCGAGAAGAAGAGCTGAAGGTTCAAAACGATGGACTTTGAAGTTCAATACGAAATAAGGATGAATTAGAATGGACCAATTTTATTTGTGGACTTAAAATCTCAATCCATGAGGACAATCTCATGTAGAAGATATTAGCAAATTTAGATGTTACATTTCAAGTATCCCAATCAAGCTCACACGCCTAACAATGTTATAATCAGTTAACTTGCAGTGCATTGTTGGAAGGGATACAAACATTTCTGGGTCGATATGCCTTCGTATCGATCGAAGATCTGTCTCTCTGCTTCACAATGCGCTTTGAATCACTCGATTTTGAGTTCAGAAGCTTAAGTTATAATTGTTTTAGTGAAGATTGCACAATCAAAATTTCTAAACGGGATTATTATGAAAATTATGAGTTTTGACCTTTAAATTCAGGTTTAAGTTAGACTGGGTTCGATTTTTAAGCTTAATTTTTATTATACATGAGCCAAATATTTTATTTATTAGGTTTTATTATATTATTATTTTTTATTCCAAATTTTGGATATTGTTTAAGTATTTTAAGTTGTTTTGGATATTATTTAAGTATTTTATTAATTTATCATTTTAAGTTATTTGAATGTACTTAACTAGCCTATATAAAGCATTCTTCATTATTCATTAAAGACAATTATTTTCATGAACAAAGTTTTTAACTCCCGCCAACAATCAATTCTTAGAGATTGATTAGAATCATTAATTGAATTTGTTGGGGTTTATATCTCAAATGGTTCAATTGGACACTTATTTTATCTATCACATCCATCAGTTTATTCGATCCATCTTCCACTTTGAAATTTCATTTATTTATTTATTATTTTGAATATTTTTTTTGTTTTTAAATTTCTTATTTTTTTCGTATTTTTTCCTAAATTTATTTAGTGTTTTCTTTACAGTTCAGATTCAAAATTTTCATTCTCGAGTCGAACAACTTGAATAAGATATTTTTCTGCTTTATCTATTTTTCATTTTCTTGGATTTTAATTGAGTTATGACTAAATTTCAAAAGTTTGAAGGAATTTTTTTTCCCTTTTTAAACAATGAAACAACTCGGCTTTGCCACTCAAATTTTATGCATTGTTAAATCCGCCACTAAAGCTTAGCGATAGGACCAATGAGAAAATATGATGTGTTTGGTTTTTCGCTGCTTACCTACCCCAACCAAACACCCACTTGAAATCCTACGTCTTGCTGCCAAACACGTCCTCAATAGACTTGTGGTGATCTTTATCATTCTATCTTAATTAAAAGGTTAAAATATATTATTACTCCTTATACTTTAGTAAAATTAAATATTTAGTTCTTATACTTAAAAAGTAAAAATTTTAAAAAATTATTTAAAAATTTCAGTCTAATTGATCATTAACATTGTTATTATTTATTGTCAATATTTATTAATCTAGCCTATTAATCAGTCACCCTCATATAATGTGACATACGATTAATGAAAAATAAACATATTAATAATTTTTCGATAAAACTATATCAACGTGGATAATGACTTAACCAAAAATTTTAAATTAAAAATTTAACTTTTGAAGTATAAAAATTAAATCTCAAATTTTGAAAAAATACAAAGATTAACCACATATTTTAATATAATTAAAATTAATTGAGTTAATCAATGTTTAGACTTTCAGGCTGTTTTAAGAACCAGGTTTATGTGACAGGCTCTCATAGAAACTCATCATATGCATGAATTTGGCGCCAATTAAGATCATCATCAACTAGAAAAATAAATCTATAGAAATATTTTTTACACACAAGTTTGAATGTTGAATAGGTTCTAGTTTACCCTTCCTATCTCGAGTTTTCAAACCCAAAGATATCCAACAGTTAGTCAACGGAGGAGCTTGACTTTCAGCTTCTTTTTTTTTTTTGAAAATAATGGTGTATTACAGTTGATTAATTATCCTATTGATGTTTTTTTTTGTTTCACATACAGACCGAAATTCTTCATCATCATTATCATAATCATAACTTTCTAAGTTGCAAATTAGCAAAATTTTCATCCTCACCCATTTTTATCTTCAATTCCATATAAAGCATAAAAGATCAACAATGATTAACTCATGCTTGTTGCCGACAAAGCCAAATACATAAGATTCTTTTCTCAAGTGTGTTAGATGAAAAAGTCAAGTAGAAGAAAATGTAATCTATGGGTTAACTAAAACTTTCTTTCTTTTTTACATTAATATTGCAGTCAACTGATTCCATGTCTATTCTGAATGTTACAAGACTCTGTTAGTTTGGTTGACTGAATGCTATTCAGCAAAATAGCTCGTTGCAAGACTATTTCTCAAAGTCCCTGAATAGTCATTATTTACTTCATCCTCTGAATGGTTGTTCCAAGCAACTCAAAATAATTTTTTTTTAATTTCCATTTAAACCCAACCAAACCAAAAGAGAAAAGAAAAATGGTAAGAAGAAAAATCATTCAACACATCCCTAAGAGGGAAACTTGCAGCAAATTGAAGAGAAACTTTGGTTGAGTTAATTCATAATCATTGCAAATGGAAATTTTTGAGTATTCAATTGGTGGTGAATAGTGGATAAAAATGATGGGCACTGTGGTTGATGACCAAAAACTGGAAAAAGAGTTTCTAATCTTTGGGTTTTTGAGAGAATGAGATGAGAGTGAACATTGGGAATTAGTGGCAGCAGACGATGACAGCAAAAATAGTGGTGAAAGCCATAAGTAATTTCTGTAAATCTGAACTTTTGTGATGAATTTTAGAAAAAAAAATAGGAAAGGAAAAGAGGAGAATAGATGATTATTCTAGGTTGGTCACAACCGGGGTGGTGACAGAGGCAGAGGCAGCAATCATTGTCGTAATCTGGAATTTAATAAGTTATTTTTTGCCAAACAATGAACATTTGAGGGAGAAAATAAACTAGAGAAAGAAAGAAAAATTCAAAAATAAATAAATAAAAAATAACTTATATATTAATTAAATATTTTACTATTTTATTGAATTAATATGAATATATATTACACATTGAATAATAATTATATTAAAATATGATTAAAATATTTATTTTTATTAAATTATATTTAATAAAAAATTATTAAAATTTAATAAGAAGAACAATAATTATCTACTTAATTTTTTTGATAAGGGTACTTTAGTTATTTTAGTTATTTTCTTTATACTATTACAAATTTATTCTATTCAATCAAAAACAATAATAGTATTATATTTCTATTCCATTCTATTGAACCAAACGATTGAATTACTGATTACAGCTTTGTTTTATTACAATCCTATTCTATTCTGGTGACTAAAAGTAATTTCTTTTTAGAAAATAAAGATTATTAATTAAGAATTGAATGGTGACAACTAAGACTAAGGGTGGGTTTGGATGAGCGATTGGGTGCGGTGCGGTGCGTTTAGTTTACTTTTTGTCTCACGCTATAGTATCGCTACAGTATCTAGTCTCACCACCATCACTGTTTTACACTAATCGCAAATAAACTCACCGCCTATCCAAACCTACCCTAACTAGAATTGAGTGAAGAATTATAATCATGTAGCGATTGGTTTGTAGCAGAGGTCAACCGTGAATGAAAAAGCGAAATTGTAAGTTGGGAGCAACATGGTCAGAACTTGGACGCTTTCACATTTTGATGTTTCTTTTTGGCTCAAAAGTCGCAACTGCGCGTGCGGTTTTCTTCAAAGACCTGCTCCAACTCCAGCAGCTTCACCGCTGCATCCATTTTAGAACCAGTAACTGTTCGGAATCATTCCTCAAACTTTTATGGTTCATCCTTTGACTTTTTAGGCTCCAAAACCAAATTCCTCATTGGTACAATTTAAATTAAATAAATTATTAAAAATAGAATGATTCTTTTGATTTTGACCGCTATAAAATTAATTCAATGTTACATAAAATAGGCATAATGATTTATTTCACCTTCTAACTCTATAAAAAAATTATTTTAGTTCTCCGTTTAAAATTCTATTTTTTTAACTATTAAATTTATTTTTTTGTTAAATCACTTCAAAATTAATTAAAATTTTAACGAGCTCCCACACAAACAATGCACCAATATGTTTTTTTAACTTTGCTAAGGTGGTATATACGAGGATGACATGTTTGCATTTAATTAATTTTTTTTAAAAATTTTAAAAAATTCAATTTTTTAAAACTAAATATAATTAAATTTATTAAAAAGTATTAAAAATTAATAAAAACATTTTGATTATTTTTTTATATCTTAAAAATTTATTTAAATAATGATATGTTATTCACATGACAATCCACGTCAACAAATGTAAATTTTTTCATTCATTTTGAATAATTTGATAAAAAATATAAATTAAAAAATAAAAAAATGCAATGCAATTAAATAAAATGACCTTATATATATAATTAGAGGACTAAAAAGATCATTATACACGTAAAATAATAGGAAGTATAGATATAGTATATAATATATGCAACGTAAAGTTAGTGTTCTTTTTTGGATAACCACATTAGTTTGACACATTCATACTAATGGATAAAAGAAAAAAGAAAATTTTCACTTACAATTTTTTTTAAATTATATATAATTCTAATGTACTCAAACACTAAATATTAAATTAAATAATTTAATCAACTTTCAAGTAATCAACTAATTCAAATTTAATATTTTAAAAATTTTAATTTTTTTTATTCCTCAATATATCTGTTGAAACGAGTTTAATAATTAATTTTTTGTAATTTAAATCCATTAAAAAAAAGTAGATACTAACCAAATATTTTAAAATTAATTAAATAAAATTGATGAAGATGGTTCATACATTTGTAAATTCCCATTAATCACTCAAATAATCTATCAATCAATCGACTAACCCTTACCACTTTACTTTACGGACTCGGTCTATCATAGGATGCTTTATTTGAAAGTGCTTAGAAAGAGGGAAAGAAGAAAAAGAATCAATTTATCTCAAAATGGGTCACACGGACCTATAGGCCGGCCCACAAATTTCTCCCACGTGTACAACTGACAAACACGTGTGAGATAAACCCCAAAAAACGAACCTTAACACCTAAGCAAGAGACTATTCTCCGAAAACTCAAATAATAATAAAAATATGTATTAAAGAAGGAAAAAGGACATCATCGAAAGAACCTCCTAGAAGACACCTTAGCCCTCCCCTTTTCCGCCACGTTAAAACGCGTTTTTAATGTCAATTTTATTTATAATATTTTTGCAGGTAATATTTCAAATTGTCACATTATTATATTAAAATATTCAAGCAAATTAAAGTTTAATAAATTAAGAAATATCAATAAGTCACATTATATTTTTAATAGGATAAGGAGATTCAAATTTTATTGAGAGTTCTATGAATCCTAAAATAAACATAAAAATATAAAAAAAATTAATAATTTTAATTAAAATGTTAATGTTTTGAATTTAAATCTTATGAATTACAAATATTTTTTAAAATTTTATATTAAAAGATAAAATTATACTCAAAATACCATATATTGCTTTATTAAGATTTTTAATAATTTTACAATTAAATTACTATAAGAATCAAAATATTAAATATTATAAATAACATCATATTGAAGAACTAATAAATTTGGGAAATTAGGATAAAAACAACTTTTAGTGCATTTTTTAATTCTTACATCAACTCACTTTCCACGAAATTTCCCATTTCTCATTTCACCCTTCATCTAATCTGTTTATTTAATACTCCTCCACTTTTACCTTCCTATTCTCTCATTGCCAACATTTTTCTTTTTCACTCACATTTCTTCCCTTGTTTAAACCTAATCTTAGATTCAAATACCATTAGCAAGATTGAAATCCATATATTTTCTTTACCCAGTTTGTAAAATCAATCTATCTTTGAAACCCATATCCCATTTTTTTTATTGAAAGGGAGTTGAATTGGAGTCGGAGATGGAGAACAACCAGCAATCCTTTTGGCAATTCAGTGATCAACTTAGGGTCCAAAATTCCAACTTGGCGAACCTTTCGCTCAACGATTCGATATGGAGCAGTGGTTACGTTTCGAAGAGGCCTGACGAGAGGAGGAATTTTGATATCAGAGTAGGCGGCGAACTGAACTCCGTCAACAGCTTGAAGCCGAAGGTCACCGATTTCAACTCTTTCAGCAACGATGGGTGGAAAATCGGAGCCACCAGCAACGCCAACATCGGGTTCGGTCCCATCGGTCCGATTGGATCTCAGAATAACGTTGGGGTCAACGGTGGGATCAACAAAGGGATCTATTCCAAGCCAGGGAACAACAACAATAACTTCAATGTTAATTTGAAAGGGAGCAAGAACAAAGGAGAAGATAATCATGGAACCAAGAGTGGGAAGAAGAACACCAACAAGAAAAACAATAACAACAACGACAATAACAACGAAAACAAGGATGGGAAAAGTGCTGCTGATAAAAGGTTTAAGACACTGCCACCATCTGAATCATTGCCGAGAAATGAAACTGTCGGCGGCTATATTTTTGTCTGCAACAACGATACCATGGAGGAGAATCTCAGAAGACAGCTCTTTGGTATGTCTTTGGTAGAGTGAAATGAACTTTTTTTTATGGAAAATTATGATTATATTCCTAATTTGTTGCTATGGATTGATTATTGTTTGTAGGTTTGCCTCCACGTTACCGTGATTCAGTCCGGGCAATAACTCCGGGCCTACCTCTGTTCCTCTACAACTACTCCACCCACCAACTCCATGGTGTTTTTGAGGTACGCCAGACCACTATTTTCTTAAACTGTAAGTACTGTTTTTTGTTTCTTAAACTGTGTTCTAACGATGTTTTAAATGTTCAATTCTGTTCAGGCTGCAAGCTTTGGTGGAACAAACATTGACCCAACTGCCTGGGAGGACAAGAAATGCCCTGGCGAATCTCGATTCCCTGCTCAGGTATATTTTTTCATAACTCTGTAAAGTAATACAGTTTTTTTTTTTATCAAGTATCTTTGAACCAAATACCAAGGTTTATTGTATTTTTGATTCACTGCAGGTTCGGGTTATTACAAGGAAAATCTGCGAGCCTCTTGAAGAAGATTCATTTAGGCCAATTCTCCATCACTACGATGGTCCAAAATTCCGCCTTGAACTCAACATCCCTGAGGTAAATCTTCACCCTAGAAAACTCTGGTGCTAAACCATGAAAATTTCATATTTTTACCAACTTTGGGTTCTGATCTTAATTTCTGCTGTTAAAATTTGCAGGCACTTTCCCTGTTGGATATATTTGCTGATCAACAAGATACTTGTATTTCTTAAGCAACAAGATGCTTGAGCAAAACTAAAACACTAGGCATATCGATACAAATACAGATACACACAGAGATAATGAAGAGAAGAGTTTGAAGAATAAGTAGAGAAAAATAGAAATTATATTTGTGAAAGTACCTTTGTTAGATGTAAAACTGTTTTTTTCACAGGCTTTGCTGTGATTGTTTTTCTTTTCTTTTCTTTCTTTTTTACTGTTTGGCTTATACATAAATAATACCTGAAACTAAGTGATAAACATCGACTTATTTTGTGATGTTACTTAATATAAGTTTGAGATTTTGTTGTATTAGAACTTGTTTTCAAGCTATGAATCTAAAACTACAATTATTGGTCTTTTCTTTTTTGCCATAACAAATGAATAATAATGGCTTTGGAAAAAAAGGGAAAATCAATGGGGAGAACTTGTTTCCTTTGATTACATGATGCTTTAGATGAACATGATTGTGCTTTTCTAGACAAGTTCATGATAGAAGTGATTTAGATAATGACACGTAAAAAAGAAGAACAAAACCAATTTGACCATATACGATTAACCAGCTAACTAAAGGTATTGGGACAGATTAAATTATTATGTGCAGATCTGATTCACATGATTTGCTTTAAACATGCCCCCACATACGAAATTTAATTCTACATCAAAGTTTAAGTTTTGAATAAAAGCTTGTATTATCACCGCCCAAGAAGATAGCCATTTTTTTTTTTGTTTTAGTGTAATGGGCGGTTAAGGGGTCAGGCATTGAAGGTAGAAATGGGAGTATCCGAGGGTCCAAACGTTGGCCTATCTTTTGTTCTTTTTACCTACTACAACTATTAAGATGACCCCTTCAATTAAGGTAAATGGTCATATTTTTAATGCCAAATTGTGGTTGGGGTAGATGTTGACTATCCTACGTTGTCTTCATTCTAGAATCTAGACTTTCTTCCTATTTTTTGGTTCTCAATGTTTGATTATTTCATAAATACGGAGTTTGGTAAGAAAGTGAAGTTGTAAGGAGCGTTATTTGATTGTCTAACAAGCTACTTTACTGTTAAATTGGAATCGAAATCCACAAGTTTAAATTTTATAACATTTATGGATGATAACGCTTCCTTAATAAAAGAAAAGTCATCCATTTTTCACTAATCCATAATTTGTTTTGAAAAATCAATAATATCTTATTTTAATTCATATATTTTAATCAAATTCATATATTCCTAACCGCAACTAATAATATATTTTTAAATGAAGTCTCTATATTTATTTTAATCAATAACCACCAAGACAATTTACTCCCTCTAACATTCTTTTTGGCCCATGCAATAGGTGTGTCGGTGCTCCCTATTAATATATACTCCATATTTTTAATGTTTTCAACTAATTTCATTAATTTAGATGAAGATGAGTTTGATAAAACACTTGCTAATTTTTATCCAACATCTATGTTTTTTTTATAAATGTGTTTGATAATTTTATTATTTTTTATTTAATATATAATTTTCAAATAAAGTAAAATCAGAAAAAGAGTGTGTGAATGATGATTTCTATAAAAGTTTGGAGACTTCAAAACCAAGATTTTTACAACATCCATTTGCATGATATTTATTTTTCACTAAATTTTTCATTTTAGATTATGTTACATAATCTCATTAAATGTTAACGATTTTGGTATCGAAATAACATTATTGATATAACATTGATAGTTTGAAGATGTAATTAAAATGTTTGAAAGTTTAGCGGCCATTTTAAAATGGGCGTATGGTGATATTAACTCTTGTTAAAATTATTTTGTTAAATTCAAATTCATTACGTCATTTTCTTTTAGTTACATGATTATCAAGTGAGAATTTTTTTTTAATTTCGAAATGTCACACTAATAAAATTAACAGTGTTAACACTTGGTCATTCATTTTGAAAATTGAAAAGTAAAGAAACTAAATTCCAAAATTGTGAAAAGTATAGGGACTTAAGGAATATTTTAACCTTTATTTAATAATAACCACAGTGTTTATGCTTTGAATAATATAAATTAGCAACAAAATTATATGACTTGATGGTCAATATCTCAAGCAACAGCTTTTCCCATCTTACGTTCCCTAAGAAAAAATATAATAACATTATATTATATCAATGCCAAAAGAAAAATAGGGAAAAAAGAGGTATACGTGGTCGTTTCACTATTAATCCATGGCCAATGGTTGCTCACCAGTTCTGGATTTCTGAAGCAACAAAAAATCTTGCAGTTGTTGCAGTTTCAACTTACCATGAATTCTAGGCATTGGTTCTCTTTTGAGCTTCCTTCGACCTTGCTTTATCTTGCTGCAAATGTAAAACAAAATGGGCAACAAATCGGTATAAGTTTGGTAGGATTCAGTTCTTACTTTTAACTTAAACAAAATATCAGTATAGAATGGTTGAATGGTTTATATTGAGTAGAAATAACAAAAGGGTCGAATCAGTTCGAAACGATAATTATAAATATGTATCAGAAAATATGGACTGGCATCATGATCATGGAAGGAGGACAGAACATTTATGATAACCACATGAATTCTTCTCGATGAAATCGGCTTTACAGGGTTGTTTTCACTAATAAAAACTGGCTATGATGGGTAGACAACATAATTGTCTTGATGATCTGGACAAGATTTCTATTTTCAGCTGGCGGATGTTCCACAACCTTCTTCCTACTCGGTTCAATCTACATACAAGGGGCATGAACCTCGATCCTATGTGTAAGTAATGTGGAGAGGAGGTCGAGGATGATAGGCATATTTTTTGGAGCTGCAGTTGTGTGACACCAGTTTTTGCCAAACCATGCTTCAACTTCTTAAGGCAACAACATTATGACAGCTGCAAGGGTATTATCCGAAATTTGATCTCATATGGCACTGTAGACATGCTTCATGAATATTTGGTAATGTTGGAGAGTGTGGGGTATTCGGAATAGTTTTTATCAGACTGGCACAGCTCCTGATTTTTCCAATTGGTGTACCGAGTACATTGACCGGTTGAAAAGTGCAAATCAACTACAATATACTGGTTTTGGGCAGTGCCTACTAGCAGCTAAATGGAAAAAACCACCCCATGGCTTTTTCAAA
The DNA here is from genome assembly GCF_007990345.1 of Gossypium hirsutum. Taxonomy (NCBI): domain Eukaryota; kingdom Viridiplantae; phylum Streptophyta; class Magnoliopsida; order Malvales; family Malvaceae; genus Gossypium; species Gossypium hirsutum. Next base: position 59,588,931 of record NC_053448.1, on the reverse strand, counting down.
TTAAATATTGATGCAAGACGTGGAAGCTGCGGTAACAAGATAGGGCATTCTTAAGAGACGCAAATGGGTCTTTTATTGAAGCAAGATCGAGGAAGCAAACTGGCTAGGTGGACACAATTTTGATGGAGGCTAATGTGGTTTTGCTAGGCATCAAATGGCTCTTGGAAATGCAGGTCAGGGATATAGAGATTGAAAGTGATTCTTTAGTTGTGATTAGATACCTTACAGGCAATGATCATTTGGTATCAAGTCTAGGACATCTAATTGATGATATTAAATCTCTTACTGCAAGCTTTAGGGTGATTTTCTTTAAACATGTTCTTAGGACCGGAAATCAACCAGCATATCGCCTTCCGAAGTTAGCTACAACTGGCAGTGGAAGTTGTTCGACTTGGTTGCAACATCCACCTCCTTGTGTTAGACCATTACAGGTGCACTCTTTTTCCACTCTTCGACTTTGAAGAGTGGTTTTTTAACGAGCCACCTTTCCGCTCTCTCTCTCTCTATATATATACACACATATATATGCATGCATGTATGTATGGTCTAACAAGTAAATTGTTCATCAGAAACAAGAATCTTAAAGACGCTCAAATCAACACTACTTTCTTCAGGTTTGGTTATGGTAATTGGTTGGACAATGCATGCATACAAGTGTTCATACAATCTAATTCTATCGCTAGAGGAAGCCAACTCATGGTTCAAATATACTGATTTAAGACTAGGAATGCTTCCTCATACAAAACCGAGAACGATCAAATGTATACAAAACCATCGTGCACAAATCAGGTAAGTGAAGTAATAAACTTAACTTGATTCAGCCTCATCACTGATCCCTATGGAACTAACTCTTCCCCCTCCTCCAGAGGCAACTTCATCCATGCTTTGACCACGCCGCGTATACCGACCGCCAGATGCAACAAATGCAGGGCAAGGACGGTAAGCCTTTATAGGCCACCAACCAAACCCTGGGACTGTTGCAATCCCTCCTTGAATCCTCCCCTCACCATTGCATCCCCTCTCCAATTCCTCTTTTCCACAGGCCTTGCAACCCCTGTGAATATGTCAGCCATCTTCTTAGGTGAAAATACCATATGTATACATACATAATGCGCTCAGTTTCTATACATACATAACAAAAAACAAACAATATGTAAACTTCGAAAACAATGCAATCAAATGCCTCAAAACAAGGTTTGGGTTTTTCAATCATAATCTGAAACCCAGCTAGAAGGCCAAGATAATGACCCACGATATTGAACTTTAAGATTGTACCCACAAATTAACGTGCTGGACTAGAGCCATTACCAAACAGTAAATTAGCTAGTTAGATGGTTCAAGAAACTTAAAAGCAAAGCGCCTTTCACCATCAAAATTGAAAGTTGAGCAGTTACCATCAAAATCCAGGTGTTTGGATTAAACTTTCATATTACCGTACTAACAATGATCTCCGAGTATTACGAATATGCATGGTACCTGAAAGGAGGATCTTCAACTGCAACCATGGTGGCAGATTCTGATTCGACAGCAACACCATCAGGTGAAGCGGTAGGTTTATCTTCAGCGGTGGGTGTAGTTGAAGAAGCAGCGGTAAGCTTATATGGGTACTTGATGAAAGCTATGGAGCGAAAAGAGGTGGTGTAAGGGGGTTGAAAGAAGGAGGTTTTATGAGATGGTGGCGAGGGTGCTGAGAGAAGCGCCATTGCCATTCCCTCTTGTTGAATTGCAGTGTGTGTGTGTGTGTGTGTGTGTTCACAAGGAAATGGATAACAGTCAGCCACGAGCTACAGCATTGTAAGCAAAATATATGGTCCAAAATGGCAAAATGAAAAAATAAAAATAAAGGTTCCACCGAGATTTGAACTCGGGTTACTGGATTCAGAGTCCAATGTCCTGACCACTAGACCATGGAACCATCTGTGAAATTCGTTACAGAAAATGTTTTTATTAAAAAGCTATTATAATTGTTGAATTAATACAAATTTAACCATCTACCCATATAGCTTAAAATTTCTGAATCATTGCAAAAAATTTTGATTACCCATCAATTTAATGATTATTCACAGCTGGGAATGATCAGTTATTCCTCTTTTAGCCACTTTATCAAGCAAAATCATGCAATATCTGTGAATCCACCTTCACTTCACATGTTTACATCCATGTTAAGAATTGTTTAAAAATTACATAACCATACATACAGCCATAATTATGAAATTGTTAGGAGGGAAACAAATAATAAAACGTGAAGGGCGCCTATTTACCAGAAAATACCCAAAACTGAGATGGCAAAGCCAAAAATAAAAGTATCATTGAATGAATTCCCAGGGAAATTTCAAGCAACTTGCTTTTTGCTAGCTAACAAGTTACCAGTACCATGTTTAGAAGCTGGTACTAATATTTATCACTTTGTATTAACACTCCATCTTATGTTATCCATGAACAATCTGATGTTCCATGTCTGCATCAGCAAGCAGCATCACCGAGCTGTGATGATGCACAAGGTACCACCGCCCATGATGGAACTCAAAGATGTTGGTCATGTTAAATGGTCCACTATCCATGTCAACAAAGGTTTTCATAGTGACCCAAGCCATGTCTGTCAGTACCCGGGCTCGAACATCTCTAACCCGGAAATCAACCCCTTGCTCCCAATTAAATGCTAGCTGCCAACTCTGTATTACAGCATTATACCTGCGTGCAGCAAAAGACAGTGATTCTCAGCGTTAAAGAACTATATGAAGCAAACCAGTGACATGAAGACTGAGCCTAGTCAAGTCAAATACTAAGATGATATACAGTCTACATGCTGACAAGCTAATATCAACCAACTTCCTGAAATATCCAGTCTTATGGTGTCATTAAGAACCAAGCTTGTTGCAACAAAAGGGGTCACCCGAAAGAAAAGGAAAATTACTGTTCAAAATATCTTGAAATAAATGTTTTTCATTCAAGCCTTTTCCACATCATGATAGGTAATACATCCTTCATTTGTACAATTCAACTACAAATTGTTAGGTAATACATTCATCATTTAGTTTTACAAATTACAATATCTTTCTCATTTCTCCAGAAATTCTATTTGTATGTGGTTGCTCACTAAACATGATAACTCCCATTCCCAGCACTTCCCACCACCTATGGCATGGATAGTGGAACCAAGTCATCAACTAGGTATTCCAGCAATTTACATTGCAGTAGTATAAACAACCTATAATCATTGTACAAGTTCAAGCTCTTCTCTATCTTCAAATATTCTCAGAATCATCATAGCATTTTCTATAAACAACTTATCCAGGCAAACATCAAGAAACTGATCCCTCATTTGACTCGAATCTAATCTACCAAGCTACATTACATGTACAAATAGGTATAACCATCTCCATACAATTTACCCAATCTTAAGGTGGAAAAAATCCACGGGAAAACATTCAAGGAACAATATTAAGAGAATAATGAGACAGCAAACTTTATTGGCTTTGTTAAGAGTTTGAACCCAGACACACCTGAAGGCTAAAATTTTAAATCCATTGCAGAAGCCTGATGAAAACTGTTGAAATTTTAACACTCCATCATCATAAGAACAAAAAGTAGTAACCTACATTTCCTGATATTTGACTGAAAGAACATACCCTGAAAAATGTTCTCCTGATGCGTGAACACACTTTACATAATCTGCATTCAGCCAAAAACAACTCATTGCAGTAAGAGACCTATTTCTGATGATGTTAAAGAATTCTGTATTCACATTCATTATGGCTCTTGTAGCTGCATAGTATGCCTTCCACCCATTAACCGGTGTTATGCTATCTTGCTCCAACGTAAAATCCTAACAAACAAAGGCAGAAAATTTATACCTAAAGTTGACTGGGAAAGATATCATGAATAGGCATACGGTTTAACTAAAGAACATGAACATGAGGGGAAAAACTACAATCACCAGCTTAGACGAAAAGAATAGGCATAAAGGTTGAAATTATGATTGCTTGTTTTCTAAAGCCTATAAGGTTATAAACAAACACAAACCACTAAGAAACAAAAATAGAATATACCATATCCATATAAACTGCAAAAACAAGTCATGAATCTTCCTTTAGATGACTGAAATAAGAAGAAAGAAGGCTTTTCCCCAAAAAAGTCAACACACTGGATAGCAGCCCACCACAACAATTCATCAAATTGAAAAAGGAAGAAAAAAAAACAGAGTGAAAATTGGAGAAGAAAACAAAGCTCCTTGGAAGAAATTAGAAGCAAACATTAAAACAAGTACATAGCTTCATTCAAGATGAACAAAACGTGCCATAATTCTATTAGCTAGATTTTCTCCCAAAATTATGAACTAGAAAAAAATAATGGAAGACAGAATTGTTTTTTTTTTTTTGAAGAAATGGAAGACAGATTTCCTACTTCAGTCTAAATACAGTGTTTTTTTAACAATATTGGTACTAACGTAAGTGTAATTCCCTAAATTGCAAATATGAAAATAAATTTAAGTGTACAACATTAGAATTCACGAGAATCAAAATTCTAGCCAAGGAAAAGAAACCCAAAAGCAACAAAATTCGGGGAAACTGGATACCTTGTGATAAAGCGCTTTCCAAGCATTATCATCATTGGCTGCCTTTCTCATCAGTGAATTAGTCATAGAAAGTCGACACAGGCTCGGATAATCCAAGTAACTAAGCGCGTGCGTAGTAATCTCCGGCACCAACTGCTCCATCATTGACGCCCCACTCTGCCTCTCCGCCGCTACCTTGGAAACATCCGCCGTCACCATATCCTCCTCCGCCGGAGCAGCAATGTCGCCGTTAAGGAAAGCCTCGGAACCAGAAGTACCGTTGCAGGAACACGAGGGTGTGGCTTGTTTAGTCTCTTCTTTCCCGGCTGACGGGGCGGGACGGGAGACGTTGGGTTTGTGTGGCCTCCTGAATAATAATGATCGGACGGCGAGGAGTAGGGGAAGGAGGGTAACGATTGTGGCTATGATCAACGACTGATGGGATTGGAGAGCGATGGAGGGGTTATAGGAAATCTCCATTTACAAGACATTAAAGCTTCACCGTACATGAAATAAAACCCTAGAAATCTCCAGTGATGCTAAATGGATAACTAATTAAAACTCTGAGAATTTATAGTTTTTTTTATTGTAACAGTTTAAAAGAAAAAAAATTACAAAAGGTATAAAATTTAAAACGAAATTCAATTTTATTGCAGAAAGAGAGAAGGGAGAGTCGTAAGCGAGACGAAGCAGGAGAAAATCAAACCAGAAAAATAGATCAGTAGTGAGGGATAGTTCCGTAATTTTGCCGTTTTCGAATTCCTGCAACGACGTCGTTTCATCGCATGAGTTTTATTCTTTTTTTCTTTAAAGAAAAACTAGATTAATGCACGTGGTTTAAACAAAACTTGAGTTGTATCTTTTTTCCACAAAAGAGTGGGTTGTATTTTTGTAGAGTACGTAAATTATCTATATAATTTGAAAGAGATAAGAGTGAGGGGTGAAGTAAGAAAGTTTTTTGGGGCTAGAAATTAAATTTTATATTTTTATAATAGTAAAAATAATTCCAACAAAATATTATAATAAAAAATCAGAATCTCTTAAAGCTGTAAATAGTAAAAAATTAAAAATTACTTACAAAATTCCTAATGCAGAAATATTCAATAAAGCTATAAAATATCAAACATATTTTTTAATGGTAAAAGATATTACCCAATATGTCATATTAGGAACCCCATTCATATCCTTACTCAAACCTTATAAAGTAACAAACAATTCTATCTCCACCAAAGTTTTAAACACTAAGGTAGAATTTTTTTTGTAAAAAAACCGAAAATAAGAAATCTCAACCTATTAAAATTTTTATCCATTCATAATGGGCAAATTAATAATTTAATTAATCATAAACAGAAGCAAATCTCTTTTCTAAAAGAATAAATATGTTTTAAAAAATTAACTGAACAATTAAGAAAAAGAGAAATACAAAAAAGAATAGATCAAATCAAAAAAAAAAATAGAATCAACAATTTGTTCTGACATTCCTAATGCCTTTTTGAATAGAAAAAAAAACACGAAGTAACATTACCATATGAAAACAATTTTGATGAAAGACAAATACCCACAAAAGCAAGACCTATACAAGTGAACAAAGAAATGGAAGAATTTTGTAGAAAAGAAATAAAATATCTTCTTAATAAAAATTTAATTAGGAAAAGCAGTTCCCTTTAGAGTTGTTCAGCATTCTATGTAATAAAAAATGCAAAATTTGAAAGAGGAACACCAAGATTAGTAATTAATTACAAACCTCTCAATTAAGCCTTAAAATGGATTAGATACCCAATACCAAATAAGAAAGATTTGCGACAAAAACTTTGTAATGCAAATATTTTCTCAAAATTTGACATGAAATCTGGATTTTGGCAAAACCAAATAAAAGAAGAAGAAATATATAAAACAACATTTACTGTACCATTTGGACAATATGAATGGAATGTAATGACTTTTGGATTAAAAAATGCTCCATCTGAGTTTCAAAGAATAATGAATGATATTTTTTACCAATATTCTCAATTTACAATAGTATACATCGATGATGTATTAGTATTTTCAGAAAATTTAGAAAAACACTTCAAACATATATCGATCTTTATAAAAGTCATAAGAAATAATGGTTTAGTGGTTTCTAAATCCAAAATAAGTTTGTTCTAAACCAAAGTAAGGTTTTTAGGTGATTATATTATCCAAGGAACCGTTACCCTAATAGAACGATCTATAGAGTTTGCTAGCAAATTCTCAGACCAAATTCTTGATAAAGTCCAATTACAAATATTCTTAGGTAGCCTCAATTATGTCATAGACTTTTATCCATGTCTTAGCAAATTATGTAAACCATTATATGATAGGCTCAAAAAGAATCCACAACCTTGGACAAATAACCATATCAATATTATCGCCCAAATCAAAAAACAAATCACTAAGCTTCATTGTTTATATTTAGCTGATCCAAATGCCCCCAAGATTGTTGAGACGGATGCTTCTGAAATATGATATGGTGGGATCCTAAAACAAGTTAAATGAGGTAAATAGCAAATAGTCTAGTTTACTTTCAAACACTGGAATCCTACTCAGCAAAATTATAGTACTATTAAAAAAGAAAATTTATCAATTGCTTTGTGCATTACAAAATTCCAAAGTGATTTATTAAATCAAAAATTTATTTTACGAATCGATTGCAAATCAGCAAAAGAAGTTTTACAAAAAGATGTCCAAAATATTGCCTCAAAACATATTTTTGCAAGATGGCAGGCAATCTTGAGCATATTTGATTTTAATATTGAATACATCAAAGGAGAAACTAATTATTTGCCTGATTTTCTCACCAGAGAGTTTCTTCAAAAATGCCCCCAAACTTCGAGACAAAGGAAAAGGGAAAATAGAAGAATCATCCAAAACCCAAATCACCTCAAAACCAATTAAGTCATGGTATGAAATTTGCCATGAAGAAGATGAGAAATCATCATCTTTGTCAAAATCCTCCAAAAATACAATAATTCAAGATGCACAAGATCCAAATGAGATTGGTTCTCAAATCAAATCATGGATTGAGTCCCTATCTCAATTAGGGGTGTTCATTCGGTTAACCGACCCGAAATTACTATAACCGAATTAACCGACCTTCCAAAAATTTTAACCGTTAACCGAACCGATTTTTTTTTTAAAAAATTAACCGAACCGAAATTTTTTTGGTTCATAAGGTCGGTTAATTGAATTAACCGAAAATTATGTATTTTTTATTTTTGGTTAAAAATTACTCGAATTACCCGAATTACCCAAATTAACCGAATTACCGAAAAATACCCGAATTACCCAAATTTTTTTATTTTTTATTTTTAAAATTTTTAAAATTTATAAATTATTAAAGTAAATTGGGTTTTAGACTTTAGTAAATTGGGTTGTCTTTTAGTTTTAGTTTTATTGGATTGGGTAATTGGGTAAACTTTAGTTTTAGTTTTATTGGGTTGGGTAATTGGGTTAGGTAATTGAGTTTGGGCTGGGTTGGATAATTTTATTTATTAATTTTTTCGGTTAACCGAAAATTTTCGATTAACCGACCGGTTTCGAACCGAATTAACCGTTAACCGAAAAATCATAAAAAAATTAACCGACCCCCGACCGAAAAAATTCGATTAACCGACCGATTAACCGAATTCGGTCGGTTAACTGAATTTTTTCAGTTTTACCCGAATTATGCACACCCCTAATCTCAATCTCCGGAAGTAGCATTGGCCTTTTCGTAAATGGAAGAGGAAACCCCTCTCAAACAAATTGCTGCTGAAGCAGCAAAGGTTTCAAAAAATAAAGAGATTGTTTTACACAAACTAAAATCTCTCAAAAAATGTTTTAAATGAGACTTCTCTCCAAGATGTTTTTCCAAAAGAGATAGCAGCGTCTTCATAGACTGCTACAAAAAAATCTTCACAATATTTTCCAAACAAATATTTTGAAAAAATTCTTGTTATGGAGGAAGAATTTTCAAAAAAACTTCCACATATACTGGCAAAAGAACTTTTCAATAGATGGCATTTCAAACCATTGGATTCTCAAAAACCCCAATAGTATTATGAAAATATACTAGTCCAAACTGGATCAGTATTGTTCAAACATTATACAGATCCAAAAGATCCAAATTTTATTACCCATTCAACAGCCCAAATATTAAAAATTCTTCGACCAAGAGATTGAAATGAAAACCCAAATTCTCCAAAGAAATTCCCAGCCAAATTTACCACCAAAATAGATCATTACCCATATTTTACATATTGGAATTACCAAATGGCATGGTACAATGCCTTCTTAATGAACAACCAACACATGAGACATTCTTGGCTCATATATTTCAAAATTCCCAAACTGGTTTCAAGAATGGTGGAATTGGTATAGGCCATCATCCTTTGAGATACTACCAAAAAATTTCAAAACTTATGGCCCAAATTCTTTGACAAATTTCATATTGAACCAGACCAAAAACACATTTACAGGGCAATCTATTTTTTCTCGAAACTATGCATTTCTTGGATTGTCTCATGGAATTATTCTTATGAGCAAGATCAACATACCGAAATTCCATTATTAGTTCGCAACTACAGGATTAAATGGTGGGACAAATTTAATGATGAAAAATATGATTCAAAATATTTGGATAATTTTTTCAACAAGAATCCAAGATTATGTAAGTCCGCAACCCCGGATCAAACCACAGCAAAATTTCTTCAAGCAAAGTCGACAGCTAATGCAATGTTAGCTCAAGCCAAGACCAAAAAAGAATACAAAAAACTCATGGCTGAAATGCTCAGGTCATTGGACTCCGAATCTGAAGATAAATCTTCAGCATCCTCAATCAAGATGGTGGATCTTGCAGATGATACCACTTCGGTGACCATCACTAGGTCCAAGAAGAAATGATGCAAAAAAAGACGAGGTGAACAGGAAAGATTCCCTACAAGAAATGATGCGTGAACAGGAAATATTCCCTGCAAGAAAAGACAAGAAAAAGAAAAGACAAATGAACAGTTCTGTAATTTGTAATTTTGTAATCAGAGAATATATTCTCTAAAAAGTTTGAATCAAAATCTCAAATGTAATGATTTTCCGATTCAAATGATGTAAAGAGAATAGCCCCCTATAAAAGGCTATCAGATTGTGAATGGAAGGCAGAACTCGATATACCCATTTGAGTTGTTTCTCCAAATTTTCCAAAAAGTTTCTCAAAATTTTTAAGTTTACAAAATTTAATTTTTAAGTTTCCAAATTTTCAAATTAAATTTTCAAACTTAAGATTTCAAATTACAAAGATCTCATTACTAATCAGATCTTCAAATTCTCGGTAAAAATATAATTTCGTCATTTTAATATTTATATTTTATGGTTTTCGAATTTCTGCAACCACGTCGTTGCATCGCATGAGTTTTATTCTTTATCTCTTTAAAGAAAAACTAGATACATGCACGTGGGTTAAATAAAACCTGAGTTGTATCTTTTTCTCACAAAAGAGTGAGTTGTATTTTTGTGGAGTTTGTAAAATATATATAATTTGAAAGAGATAAGAGTGAGGGGTGAAGTAAGAAAGAAAGTTTTTTTAGCTAGAAATTAGATTTTATATTTTTATGATAGTAAAAATATAATTTTATTATTTTAATATTTCTATTTTATAAATTTTAAAAGATTAAATTAAATTTTTATTAGTTTTAAGGAAGTCAAAATATAATTTTACTTTTACTAATTTAAATTTTTATAAATTTTAAAGGATTTTAAATTAATTTTTTAAAAGATTTACCTTAATTACTTTGATAACTCTACTTTTATTAAATTGTTTCTTTGGGCTATCAAAGCTTCAAGTAAATAAGTTTATTTATGAGTTCCACGAATCAAACTAATTTATATGAATCAGATGAGCCTTATTTAATAAGTTGGTTTCTATAAAATGTTTCGTGCGCAATGATTACGGACTTTAATCTGCAGCTATGACATGCAAATCATGAAAAAAATTATGGATGGAACTTGAAACAAGAAGAAGCCAATCCAACAAACGTGGGGGGATAGAAACCAGTAATAAAGGATTGATGCAGTGATTCCATGTGAAGTTCAACATCCCATATGGCGACGAGATTGGGTTGCAGTAGCCTGGTAGCAACTACAAACCAAAGCCTTGCAAGAAAAACACTCAAAGAAAACATGGGTGAGAAAAGGGGTAAACCAAACCCAACAAAAGCCTCACCCAAGAGGCCAACAACCACTGATGAAGCCAACGGTGAGGAGAGGGCACAAGTGTCGGCAATGCACAGGCTTTATTATGTTGAGAAGAGACGCTAAGAAAAGCAATCAAACCAAAAGAGGAAAGGGAAGGGACTAAGGAGAGGAAAGAAGACGAGAGCGGTCAAGGGCGAAGGCAGGCAATGGCCTTGCCCTCCTACCCCCACACATGGTGAATTTGTCCTTTTAGCCTTACAAATTAATATAATGGTAAAAATTAGTATTCAATTTGGCTCCCCTCAAAAGAAAAACTCTAACATCATCCTTGAGAACGAAGGTGATGGAAGGGGAAGAAACGAGGTGGATGCGGTGACGGAAGAAACGAGGTGGATGCGGTGACGGAAGAAAAAGAACGGAAGAGGGGAGAGATTGTAGTAACCAACCTTAAGATTAATGAATTAACTTCTTTTTTTTATGAAGAATGAATTAAAGAAAAGAAAAAGATCATGGAAGAGAAAAAAAAGGTAAATTTATTAATGGGTTCAAAATATTGTAAATTTGTTTTTTTTTTTTACAATTTAGCAATCCATTTTATGTAGATTTCGCCACTTTAATATAATAATATTGTTTTTATATTATTTTTTCCGTTTTCTATTTGTGTTGTGTTTTATCCAATATTTTGTGTTGAGTTATTACAGTGATTTAATTTAAAGACATTATTTTGTGTTTATGTTTGGTCTTGAATCTCAATTCAAACATATATTTTGTATAATTTTTCATATTACTTCAATTTATAATAAATTATGTATATTCATATTGTGTTTGCATTATTTTTTGTGTTTCAAGCATTAATATAAAATTTTACCTTCTTAATATTTTATATTATGTAGATTTTGATGTGTTTAAATATGTCATAGGTTATTATATTCTTATAAAATTTAAAATTTAGTCCTTGCACTTTAATTTTAAGGCATTAAATCATTATATTTGTAAATTGTATTGATTTAATAATCTTGGTCCAATTAATAACACCATTTAAATTTGCCATTAGTTATCTTATCGTGGCGATTGCGAAAAAGGTTGAAAATTTTTTTTAGCCCTCAACACTCGCAATTTGTGTCAATTTAGTCCTCTTTAAAATTATGTAAATATTTTAAGAAAATATTAAAATCATTACATATTTTAAATAAAAAATCCTTAAAGTTTATATATATTTTTAAAGATTTCTAAAAATTAAAAAAAAACTCTATAATTCAAAAAATAAAAACAAAAAGTTCATTTTTAAAAAGACTTAATGTATCATTTTTTCACTTTGGTCTTTAAGTTTTTTTTTTTTTTGCCTCAAATCAGAACTTAAATATTTTTTAGCTATTCATCAGTTCAATCCTTTGGACGGCAAAAAATCCAGTTGAAATATCCCGCCAATTAGAAACCAACATGTAAATAAAAATTAGAAAATTGCTAAAATTTAATATTTATAAAAATGTATTTAACAATTATGAATATTATTAAAAGTTCTAAAAAATTTATTTAAAAATGTAAAAATAAAAAAAAAGTTATAAAAAATATAAAATCATAAATAGTTATCTTCTCGACTATAAACATTGTATTTTTATTTCTCTCAAATTACAATACATGGAAATAAGAGCATGAAAAATATAAATATACGAATCGAAACCCAGTTGAATGACTTGATGATGATTGATGAGCACTTCTCCCTCGCCCCAAAGGCCAAAGCTCCACTACACGTGCAAGCTCTCAAAAGACTTGTCAACGTGAAATCAATTGATTTCAAAGTTGAATTCTTTATCACATTACATAGCTCCAAACACATGTCACTGTGCCATCTTTGTGCGAATCTAGCAAATTTGATATTTGATAGTGGTCCATGAAACTACATTTCTCACAGGCATTTATTCGAACACCTTAGAAGCCTTCTCCAACTCCCCAGTTTCACCATAAAAAGTAACCAAAGAACTTCCCACATTAACGTTTATGAAAAACCCAGTTTGTATTGCTAAGCATTGATACTCAATTGGGAGGTTTTCTATTGGTGAATCTGAAAATTCCAAATCGTTGAAAGAAGTAAATTGATACTAATGTATTTCTAAAATATTTCGGATGAAAAAATGGTTCTAAATTTTTTTTTATAATGTTTTAACACTGATGACATCATAATTTCATTGTCATTTTACGCATCGTAGTTTCTATCTGGCTGGATATCCCACTCAATTTTTTAACAACCATAGGACTAATCAGTGAATGGTTGAAAATGTTAGGTCCTAATCTGGGCCTAAAAAAATTTAAGGATCAAAATGGAAAGGTTGGATATTGATTTCATATTTTACATGTTTCCTCTTAATAATGTAATTTTGATCCTATATCCCTTTACACTCATAAATATTGATATGGTGGAGGAAAAGATAAATATAACTATGAAAACTTGGGCATATGTCCATTCATGATAGGTTGGATATTGAAATTTTTAAAAATGCAAAAAATGGTCATAAATTTTATAAAATTTTGAATTGTTTAGAATTTTTACCATCTTTTTAATATTATCTACTTTTTTTTCCATTTTTAGTTGTTGAAAATTTTGTAAACTTATTTATATTTTAAATTTTTTAAAACCTTTTTAAAATTCTTTTTTCTTTAATTTTCAAACTCTATTAATTTTTGTTTTAATATTTTATAAAAGTATTATATAATTTTGTTGAGTGTTTATTTTATCGTGTCTTTCAAAATGGTTTATTCAAATACATACACGCATATATACAAAATACAGTTTACTGATGTAACATGTTAAGGATAACTAAGCATCATACGAGGTGACATGTTTCCCTCCTAAAGATTATATGTGTCTTATATATTCCTCTGAAGATTATAGACAAGTAAGGTGAGACCATACAAGTGGCAGACACTCATAACAGGTGAGCTCTCGGGCAACCGCGTTTTATATTATTTGTATAACAAATCTTTTTATTTATTTTTTAAATTAAAATTCAACCGATTACGGATTTACATGTATCCATTTCTTCACGATTGTATTTGTATATATTTGCTATGTTAGTTTTTACTAAGAAGAATACCCAAGGTTGTTTTTGTGCCAACCTAAGATATGAGATCAAAGCCCACGACTATCTTTTGGACCAAAGATGCATAGGTAATTTGCCCACACAGGGGTGTTTTCTCCTTTTCTCTATATCACAACAAAGTATTAAAGAGTGATTTGAAATAAAATTTTAATATTTTTCAAAGTTCATTTTTTATCTTGTAAAAGCTCGAAAATATTTAAGCTCATTGCACCTTCTTCAAAAGATATCTTTAAACTTAACCTATAACCCAAAACGAATTCACTTTATTTTATGATTTTTAAATAATATAAAGACTTTTTAAGTTCAATTATTTGAAAGCAAGTAGATTACTCGGTAACCTATGATTTCTTACCCCAAATGGTTAATCACAAATTCTTTTTTTTTTTGTGGAGAGTTGGGTCTTAGACCGTCAACGGAAGGTATTGTCTCATTTGAGAGTTTTTTCTCTCATTCGAAGGAACGTATCGATTGATAGTTAATGTAGATACGACCTATAAATTCATAGGAGATGTGTCAATATTGTTAGAATTTAATTGTACATAATGTGGCTGCAAGGATCGAACCCTCAACCAAAGTTTTATATGCCTTACTTTAGCATACATGGTGCCACTTGACTAGGATAAATATAGGGATGATTGATAGTGCTCGTGCCGAACTCTAGGGAGTTCGGGAGGGTCTGTCTCTTACAAAAGCCATGGGAGTAGCACATTTAATTGTTGAACTAGATACTTTATTAGTAGTTTAATTCTTAAGAGACCTCATGATAATATTCGTCCAATGGACACATTGATTAAAGATTACTTAGATTTGATTAATAAAAAATAGGTTGTGAAAATTCGTCACATTTTACGTGAAGGAAACAAATGTGTTGACCATTTAATTAACTCGGCACATGATGAACGTATGGGGATGCCATGTCTTGAGGAACCACTTCCAAGTCTTCAACCCCTACTCCGAGCGAATGCTTGTGGGAAGGGGATAGTTCGGATTTAGTTATACTATTCTCTCCTTTGTACCCAAAAAAACATGAAATTGGATTGACAGGCATTTTGTCTTAGCCGATTAATGAAAGGATAAAATTGACACCTAAAGCCGAAAGATTTTACGGAGCACGGCTCACTTGCCTTAACCTTAAAATTTGACGTTTAAGTTCCCATTTGTCAGTATCCATGTGTCTTGTTTCCCCCTCCACCATATTCTCTACCGTTGATTTCGGAAATTTTATCGGCAATCGTTTTATTTAGGTTAAATTCTGCTATTAGTCCTTAACTGTGTATTATGGATTTAATTATTGTACTTTAATTTGGTCATTTTTAATCCCCACATTTTTAAAATTTTAGTCTTACCAGATGATAACTATTAAATTTATTAAGTTATTCTATTTTTAAAATTTGATGTAACAAATATATTATCGCACCTATAATGTCATGTCAGATTGTTATATCTGATATAAAATTGAAAATTTAAAATTTAAAAAATATAACGACTAATAATAATTTAATTAGAAAACATAAACTAAATTTATAACTTTACACATAATACAAGACTAATAATAAAATGTAACTAAATAAATTTATCTCATCAAAATTAAAATTCAAAAAATAAAAAAATTAAAATTAATAAATTCAAAAACTACAGACCAAAAATACATAATCTAACAGCAGAATTAGAGATTTTATTGATATTTTCAAGATGAAATTAAAAAGAAGTCCCAATTGTTCGTGATTTGTAAAATACTTAATAAATAAATAAAAAGAAGATGTGACTGAACAGTTTCTTATTCCATTGTATAATAAAAAAAAAAACCTCTTGTCTCTTAACTTAACCAAAGACTAAACCATAAACAAATGTCAAGACTTCAAAACTTCGTATCTTGAAAGCAACGGGTAATAATATCAGGAAGATTGTATCAGATACGAGAAAAAAAAGGAAGCTTTCATTACCCATTTAAATTGCAGAGTCAAGCACAACATTAAAAGGAAGAAGGATACAGAGCTGGGTAAACTAGTTAATGGAGCTCGGAAAGACTGAAATCACCACTTTTTTCTTTTCTTTTTTCGAGTTTGAAGTTTGAACCCCCCCCCCGAAAAAAAACACTGTTACAAGGTCAACTCATGCACCATAACTTGTCTTTTCTCTTGTTATTTTCATCGTTAGTAAGTTTTGTTTTGATGTTTTAGCTTCATATTTGGATTTGGCTTTTTCTTTTTTGGGATTCATTTTAAAGAGTGGAAAAGCTTGGTCCTTAATACCTGTTGGATTGATGTAAATTTTGTTTGGATTTTAACAGGCTTTTATTCGACAGACCTTTTGTTGGATTAATTGCATTCATTGGTTGTTTTTGCTTGAAGGAAGTTAGAAACAAATCTGGGTATAAAGATCCAACCATTCTTGCATCTGAAACACCTTGTGAGTTGGTCTTTCCTTTATATTTTGTTGATGCTATTATCTGGGTATTTAATTCTATTGTCTAAGAGCAAGGAAAAAAGCATTAGTTCTTATAATTCAACAGTTACTGTGAATGAAGTAAAAGCTCTTTATGATCTGTTCAAGAGGGTAAGCAGCTCCATAATTGACGATGGTCTTATTCACAAGGTATTGGTGGCTTTACTTTCTTGCACCATTTTCTTTGACTTTAACATATATTTCTTAGACATTTTTATTTTTTCTGTTTAAACAGGTGGAATTCCAGCATGCAGTTTTTAGAAACAGCAGCAAGCAAAATCTCTTTGCAGATAGAGTGAGTTTATTAATTTATTCATAAATTATTATTATTTAGTTAAAGCTGCAATTAGTTTTTCTTATATTGCAGGTATTTGATTTATTCGATGTTAAACACAATGGGGTTATTGAATTTGGAGAGTTTGTTCGTTCTTTAAGCGTCTTTCATCCCAACGCTCCAATAGCAGACAAAATTGCATGTATGTATGTAATGTGTATCATATATAAATACTGATAACATAAAAGTAATATACCATGGCATCATGTTTAAGGTTATCATTTCTTACTTATGTTCTTCCAGTCCTATTCAGATTGTACGACCTACGACAGCTGGTTACATTGAGGGAGAAGAGGTAAAAGAAAAAAACCACTAACTTTTATATATATATAATTTATTTACTTTTTGGTTGTTTATCTGTTTTCCCTTTATTTTTCTTTTTTAATGACCAAACTGGTAGTTGAAAGAGATGCTATTGGCTCTGCTTGGTGAATCAGACCTCTTACTTTCCAATGACATGGTGGAAATGATTGTGGAAAAGGTGTTAATTCTTGTAAACTTTTTTTTCTTTTATTTTTTTACATATCCTTTTTGCTTTCTTGAGAATGTATGGGTGCAGACAATGGTGGAGGCGGATTCAAACGGGGATGGGAAGATTGATGAAGAAGAATGGAGGGAATTTGTGAAAAATAATCCATCTGTCTTAAAGAACATGACACTTCCATATTTGAAGTGAGTTCATGTTTTTCCTGCTAACTTCTAAAATTAAGCTCTTTTCATTATATAGTATCCATGAAACTGTATTACTTTTCAGGGACTTAACCAGCCTTGCATTTCCCAGTTTTGTACTCAACAATGAAGCTGAAATCGTTGGGAATAAGTAACATTTGAAGACGGTCAAACTTGACCCAATTTTCTTTGAAGTCGGAAAAAGAAAATTTCCTACTGTAAAACTAGGGTGTGTTTGTGGTTATTATTACCTTTGAAGAGGCCTCTGCAACTTAATTTAAACCCTCTGTTTTCTTGTTTCCTACAGGATTCAATCAAATGTTATAAATTATTCATTTTAGTGTGGTGATCCATTTTTTAGTTGGTATCGAATTAACATTATCAATATGTAAAATAAAAATTAAAATAAAGATGCAAATTTAAATTCCATTATATGTAATTTTTTACTGCCTTTTCACAAAGACTTATAAAGATTGAAATACTCTCTAAAAATATAATTTGTTTTTAATACAGAAAGACAATTTTATAATTTTCCTAATGGAATATGTTCGGTGGATTCATGACACCAACTCAGTTAAAGACTTAATTTAAAGCCCTTTTTCTATATTTATAATATATTATAATATTATTCTTTTATATATAGTATATAGTTTATAGTACATAAAAACTAAATTTATAGTAATATAAATATTTTTTAAAATAAAAAATTAATATGAGCAGGTTGACAATAGATTTGAGTTAATTATTTACAAATAATTTTTGATTTGACGAGGGAGGTTGAATTGGTGGACCTATCAGTTCTCGATCCAACCGGATCAACCAGCTGATCAGGTCTAGTTTTGAAAACATTGCATTGAAGAATAATTGATTTGAAGGTGGGAATGTGTCGATATTGAGGGTCAAAAGTAAGAATTGTAATAGGTTGGATATAAGCAATTTTTAGATTATCTAAATTCAAATTTGTAAATCTGTCTAAAAAATATTAAATATATTTATTATTCACGAATTACTCGAATATCTCTATTCAAATCCGAATTAAATATTATTATCCATCGAATATTCGGATATAAAAAAAAATCCGTCTAAAAAATTTTCCTGAGCATTTTATATTTTAATTCAATGCTTCTTGTGGGTCTCTCTAGTAAGGACTATAGCTTCTTGGGGTTTCTGATCTGGATTATTAAAGGATTTGGGTCGGAAAGTACTTGTATTCAAAAGCAAGGTAATTTTTGTTTTCAGCATAAAATGGCCCCCGAATTTTACAAAATAACACCTAAAATGGACCACTTCTATTCTTGAACTTGAAAAACGTCACTATATTTAATACCTCTATTAGTTAACCTTCAAATAATTGATATGCCACTGAATTCAATCGGTTATGCTAGTAATTTGAGACATGTGCATTTGAGTTTAGAGTTTATGTCTAAATAAATTTAAATTTAATTGTAAATTCATGATTGTACGATTAATTGAACAATTCAAGTGAGTTTGTTTGGAATTCAAGACGTGTATATAAGTTTAGGGTTTATATTCGAATAAATTTTGATTCAATTGTAAAGTTATAATTAATTAATTGGATAACTCAATCAAGCAATTCAGGACACATGTATATGAGTTTAATTTGAAATTAAAGGTTATAAG
Source organism: Gossypium hirsutum (assembly GCF_007990345.1). Lineage (NCBI taxonomy): Eukaryota > Viridiplantae > Streptophyta > Magnoliopsida > Malvales > Malvaceae > Gossypium > Gossypium hirsutum. Next base: position 59,570,003 of record NC_053448.1, on the reverse strand, counting down.
GTTAATTGAATAATTCAATTGGTTACGTTCAGAATCTTGAACATGTGTATACGAATTTAGGTTTACGTTCGTACATTGATTGATTTAATTAAAAATTTGTGATTGTATGATTAATTATATAATTCAATTATAATTCAATGATATACCAATTTTTAAATAAAACAAATTATCCTTTTTCGTTAACCTCATTTTTTTTAGAATCCTTAAAAAAAGGGAATCGAGGATTTTGAGTTACAAAAATTTAAAATTAAATTAAACAATTAAATATCGCTCAATATAAAACTTGATTTTTTTTTCTAATTTGGTACTTAAACTTGGTATTTTTTCCTAATTTGGCACCTAAGTTTTTTTTAGGTTCAATTTGATACTTAAATTTGTTAAATGTTATACAATTACGCAAAACACTAACCGTGTTAACTTTTTTTTTTGCTATGCTACAAAAAGATTATCAGTATTAGAGGAAATTCATGTTAAAAAAATAGATATTAAGCTATGATTAACAAATTAATATTAAATAAGAAAAAAAATTTTAAAACCTCAAATTAAAAGAAATTCATTATTTTCAACTAATAAATTAATTAATTAATTAAAAGGAATTGGACATATAAAATACAAAAAAATATCATATCATCTGTCACATATCGATCATACATTAATTATTTTTGTTACCTCATAAAAAATAACATTATTAGTATATTAGAGTTATTTGTAAAATGTTTAACAAGTACCAAATTAAAAAAAAAGATTAAATATTAAACTAAAATAAAGAATCAAGTTTAAATATTAAATTGGACTTAAAAATTTTAAGTAACATCTTAAAAAAAAATGTAGATTAAGTAACATCTTAAAAAAAATGTAGATTAAAAAAAATCAAATTCAGGTACCAAATGTACATTAAATAATCAGTGATCTGACTCATGTTCTCAAAATGTTCTGATTGGCTCATTAAGTCGTAAAAGTTTGAAGTTAAAATAATATTAAATTAAACAATAAAATAATCTATCAGGTGCATAGCAAGAGGCGGCTGTAGAGGCTTTCAACCCCTAGCTAAATGAGAAATTTCTTTTTAAACCCTTCCAAAAAGTAAAACCATTAATTTAGGCATTTTTTATCTTTAATTAAATAGAAAATTACACTTTTGTCCTTTTAAAAACTAATGATTCACAATTTAAGTACTTTTGACTTTTGGCCTTTACAGTATTTTATAGTTGTATCTCAATTCCAGGGGTTGCCATCTATGTCAGTGGCTCGTTTTTAAGTTGTTATTAAGCTCTTATATGATTACTTGATAGTTAAAAATATTCACTGTTTTAAGTGTAATTTAGGTTTGAATCGCTAATCACGTTTGTTGTTTGAATTTTGTTATGTTATTATAATTCATAAAAAAAATTAAAGTGTTATTTTTTTTAATTATAGTAACAAGCTGTTTCAAGTTTTAAGTTATAAATAAATGTTAAATTAACATGTTTTAATGGTTCAGATTTATTTTCAATGATCCAACGTTGGTGCATGTGTCCACCGAAAAAGTTTGGACATTAATAGATTAGCGAATACATCTAGAATGGTAAGAAGAAATTAGGCTTTGGAATTATTTCAATTAGTCGGCAAGGTTTATGGAACAAATCAGTCGAATGTTTATCTCCCTTCTCCACCGTAAGACCTGTTTCTTCCGACCAAAACTCTTAGCGGCGAATGAAGAACCTGATTCTTACTAAAGTTTTTACCCCCAGACATCAGGAATAATAAAAAAAAATAAAGATAAACGCATGGAACCATAGAATTCATGCAAATTCCAATTCAAAATCTTTCACTCCTATCCATAGGTCTCTTTTCCTACGTTCATATAACCTTTAGAAAAGAAAAAAAACAAAACCATTTAAGATGGGCTGCGTTTGCATGAAGTATCGAGTTAAATATGAAGATCCAACCATTCTTGCTGCTGAAACCTGCTGTAAGTGAGTTTCCTTTTGTCCTGTTCCCTCCCAGGATTTTGGGTTTCACCGTATCTGTTGCATGTTGTTGCAGTTAATGAAACCGAAGTTAAAGCTTTGTACGAGCTTTTCAGACAACTAAGCAGTTCTCTAGTTGATGATGGATATATAAGCAAGGTAAGCAAGCAATCATCAATATATTTTAATGGAGACTAAATTTTCTAACATTTCAGTTCCAATTTATACAGGAAGAGTTTCTACTTGGTTTGTTCAGAAACAGAAACGAACAAAATCTCTTTGCAAACAGGGTAAACTTTTTGCCTCTTTCACTGCTGGTTCCTTCCATTACAATCATCATCGTAACTTCGAGACAACAACAATTGACAAATGTCCCTGGTTCGGTAATAGATATTTCGGTTATTCGATGCCAACAATGATGGGTTTATAGGATTCGGAGAGTCGTTCGATCTCTAAGCATCTTTCACCCAGATGCTCCTCGCTCCGACAAAGTTGCTTGTAAGAATTTCAACTCCTTTCATGTCTCTTGAACGTACATGTGCATGAGACAATAAATTAATGAAATATGGCGAACTGTCTTCATGTTGCAGTCGCATTTCAATTATATGATATATGGCAAACTGGTTTCATCGAACCTGAGGAGGTAAAGGGCATACTTTGGACCTCATTGATTGGTTATTAATTATCATGATCCACTGACGAGTGAGGTACTATCGTTTTTTTTTTTGGCCACGTCATGTCATCACTATGAACACAATATTGGTACTGTCCTCGATCTTCCCTGGTTGTCACTGAAAGTGTCTCCTTGTGACATGTCCAAGAAAATTGGCATTGCTTTATTGGTTGGCGGTTTGTGTTGGGCATTTAGGCTGATTTAGAGTTTCTTGGTTTAAGGTCAAGGAGATGATTTTGGCTCTTCTAAACGAATCAAACTTGGTCCTTTCCAATGATGTGATCGACGTCATTGTTGATAAGGTATGACTGACTAGAAGCTAGAATATTTTCATGAAGTTAACACACTAATTTCGTAGCTTTTATTTTATATGCGCAGACATTCAAAGATGCAGATTCAAATAAAGATGGAAAAATTGATATGAAAGAGTGGGATGAATTTGTAGCTCGCAACCCAATTTTGATGAAAAATATGACTATCCCACATTTGATGAAGTTAAAATGATCTTTATTTGTTATTTTCATATTGAAATTTCTAATTTCTCATATTAACGATTATGCATATAGTTTGTATAAATTCAAATATTCTGACATGAAATTTCACACTGCAGGGACTTGACTGACAAATGCTTTTCTTAGTTGCAGAGATTCGATATTAAAAATGGCACCATAAAATCAAAAAAAGTTCAGTATGGCAAACATTTGGCCTACTGGCTAACTTAGTGGAACAAATTCAGAACGCTTTGCTTTTTGTTCATTTTAAAACCAGAAATTAGTGATTTATCATACAATTTGGGGATTCATATTTCGGAAGACTCAACATGAGATGTGGGACATGTCATCCCTTTGGATCAACTCGAATCTCTTTAGGTGCATGTACTTCCAAGTTAAACCAATTCCTTACTTACTAATTACTTAATTAATAATTCCTATACATGTTGCGACCATCTCATCAACTTTGCTGGCTCAAGGCAAAACACACCTCGTGGGCACATCATTAACTTGCTGCCAAACTCAACAGCTCTTCTATAATTCAATTTAAGCCTCATTTTTCGTACTTTTAGTCTAATTTGTTTTTTTTTTTATATATATCATTTCCCTCTATCAAAAAGCATATAGGTGGAAATGGTATAACGATATCTTTACATTACACAATAAATGTATTCTCTATCTTATTCTTTAATTCTAAGAGCTATTTTAAATGGATGGTGTATTTATCTACGATTAGTATAAAAATAATAGTGGTGATAGGATTAGATACTATAACGTGAGATTAAAAAAAATTAAACACACCACACTAAAATCATATCCATAGTTAACGCATTCATCATAGTTAGAAGCTCCAGCTCCGTATCAAGGTCACAATCAATAGCGTCACTATCATCAATATCAATATCATCAATAAGAAAAACTTTAAGCTTGTTATCGAAGAACTTATTCAGAAATACTGTAATGAAAGGAACATAGGAGTTTGTTGCTAGGTATTTAAACAAATAGGATCGTTCGGTTCATATAGAACCTATCACTAAAATACCCTTAGAGGGAGATAGGGCTAAGCGGAGCGAAAAGGATTTTTCACGAGACGGGAAATGAGAACTATTAGCCCCACACAAAGTTTGTGAATAAGTGATTGTCTGATAATGAGTAAAGAATATCTACCTTTTTGCTAAACAGGATATATTGAACTCATAATTCATTAAATACTTTTTATGAATATAAATTAAGCATAGTAAAATAAATGCACATCCAAAAAAGAAATTAAAATTCTTAATGCTTGTTTGAATACTAATGAGTATTATTCTCCTTTCACAAAGGAGAGGGTTTGTGAATTGCGACATGGCAGGTTTAGAAAGCGAAATGTATAGGAAATGGGAAAATCAAAAGGGGGGGGGGTAGAGAGACAGAGAGAGGTCTTTCATTGCATGTGTGACTTGGAGACATAATAATGCATTAAACGACAAAGTGAGTGATTACTTTAACACATTTGTAAGAAGAATTTGGGGACAGACCCTTTTCGATTGCAACGGCAATGAACTTGGATCTTGCGTCTCAAGCTATTTGTGGATTCCCATCACCTGATTCGGTTCATTTTTAGATGGTCAAATTCCGCCACTAGACCATCTACTTTGCATGAGTTATGGATATAGTACTCGTATTTTAATTTAATTAATTTTAGTTTCAGTACTTTTTAAATTCTAAAAATTTAGTCATAACTAAGCAATAGCTGTTAAATCTTTTTGGTTAAATTTTACTATTGATCCTGTATTATGTGTGAAGTTAAAGATTTAGTCCATATTCTCTATCTGGATCATTCTTAGTCACTATATGTTTTCAGATTTTGAAATTTTACTTTTAATGTAAGCAACAGTCGTTAAATCTATTAACTGATTTTTCTTTATAATATGTAGAGATGACAACCTTACATGACACTATTTACACATACGATAATATGTTTAACGCATCAAGTTTTGAAAATAACAGAACTTAACTTAATGGTTTAATAGTTGTCATTTAGTCTGGACTAAAATTTTAAAATTCTAAAAGTACAAAAATTGAAAATGATTAAATTAAAGTGCATGTATTAAATTCACAATTTACTTAAAGTACAAGGTCTAATAGCACAAATTGACTTTTTAGATTGCAAGCATAACTTATCTAATTTATTTTAATTTTTATTAGATATTAATGTTTTACATTTTAAATGCATTTTACAATTAAAATTATAACAAAATAAGTTGGGATGATATAAAATTTAAGAATCTTATTCAAAATTCAATTTATTTGAAAAATACAAGTATATTTAGACAATACATGCATGCACTTGGAATTATACGTAAACTATACCGGATGCGTTAGCATCATCAATAAACAAATTAAAGTTAATCTACGCTAAAAATAAATTATAAGGAAGAAAACAGAATACCAATAAATATTTTAGTTTGAAAGTCGTACTTGCTATTAAGTATTTAAATGTACTTGAAAGATGTTGGCTTTTTTTTTTTTAACAAAATCTTGATAGTATCTTAAATTTGAATTTTGTTAATAAAAGAAAATAATGTTGAAAGAACTTTGTTTCATTTAATGATTCCATTTGATTTAATCTTAAATTTAATTTGGGTGGATTATACTTGTGGTTATGTTTTCTTGCCTTCTCATTATGAAAAATTATAAAATAGTCCTTCAATTTTTCAATTTTATCTTTCTTGATCACTAGCTGGTTAAAGTAGAAATAGAAATACCGAAAAATTTAATATAGTTGAGTGATCAGAAAAGACAAAATTGAATAGTTGGATGACTATTTTGTAACATTTCATAGTTGGGTGACCAAAAAAATTTACTAACGATTAAATGATAATTTTATAATTTTTCATAATTGAACGACTAAAAAGGAAAAAAAGATATAATTGGATGACTATTTACCATCTAATTTCAAGGAAGATCCTATGTAATACACATTCTCCACTTTTCCGTTAAATTTCCGTTAGCTTACGGGAACTTTACAACTTCAACATCTGTACGGTCGGTGGTCATTCAAAAAGCCAAATGATTTATGTTTTCCTTTGACACCAGAACATAGGTAAAATTATGGTATTTAGGGTAAGTTATGAATTTAATATTTATATTTTATATTTTAGAAATTGAAAGTTCTAATTAAATGATAATTATTAATATGCCAAACATATTATTACATGTGTAATACTATATTTATTTGTTATTTTCATATATTACTTATAAAAAATCAGTTAATAGATTTGACGATTATAATTTGTATTAAGATTGAAATTTTAAAATAAAAAAGAATACGGGCACTAAGAATGATCCAATAGATAAGCTAAATGTAAAATTTATATACAATACAAGGAGCAAATTGAAAATAATTTTAAAATTGGTCCTCAAACATTCTTTACCTTTATGCTTGAAAAGTAATTGCTATAAAACTGTTGCACTTAATTTTGTTAATGTCCATAAGTTGGATTCAGTATCATTATTAAATATCTAATTACTTTCACACTCTCAAATTCACTTTTACCTCACTACGCAAAATCTCAGTTGTATTTAAGTCAAATCAACCCTCCTTCCTTGAACTTACCCAAACGACCGTTACTGACATTCTAACGGCGTCGTGCTCCTTAATTTAATTTAAAAACGATTCTCCCGTTGGAGTCGTTGGGTCAAAGCTTATATAAAGCCAACGGCTAGATTACCGTTCCTCCTCCACTCACTTTCCCTTCTCTCTCTTACACATCGTCGACGATTTTTGCACCGGAGCAGTGAAAATCGGCGAAAAGATCGGCCATATCACAACAGAAACGAAGAAAGCACCAAAGTCGGGGGATTAGTTTGGATCGCCAAATCCACGGGTTTTCTTTTTTCTCGTTGTTGTTTCCTTTGTTCAATTTAAAAAGCTCTCGTTCTTGAACATTTGCTTTCGATTCTTTTTCTTTTGGTAAAGAATCCGCTATCTCGCAATACCCAGTTTGAGCTTTTTAGCCTTCTTCCACATTCACGATAACGAAATATTACAGCTATGTCCCCGTCTCGCTGACTGTCATTTGCAGGGATTGTAGGAAAGAATCGTTTGTTTTTCTTTTTTCTGTTCAGTCTCTCTTTTTCTTCCTTTTCTTCAATTCATCGCAGAAGAAAATGTCTGTTGCCGACTGTGCTTTGAGTCCGGTTCGTCAAGAAACGGTTCACTCTCGCGGTTATTGCGAAAACCAAGCGGGTGAGTCGATCTTGTTTTACCTTTCCGTCGCCGGTTCGGTTATTCCGATGCGAGTTTTGGAGTCGGACTCGATAGCCTCCGTCAAGCTCCGGATCCAGACATGCAAAGGGTATGCAGTGAAGAACCAGAAGCTTGTTTGCGGAGGCAGAGAGATGACTCTGAACGATTCGCTCCTCAAAGATTACGGCGTAAAAGGTGGGAACGTTTTGCATTTAGTTTTGAAGCTTTCCGATCTTTTGCTTATCACTGTACGGACAAGTTGTGGGAAAGAATTTGAATTGCATGTTAATAGGAATAGGAACATTGGGTATTTGAAACAAAGGATAGCTAGAAAAGAAAAAGGCCTTGTGGGTGTCGATGAACAAGAGATATTCTTTAATGGTGAAAAAATCGACGACCAAAGGTTAATCGATGATCTATGTAAATATAACGATGCCGTGATGCATTTGGTGGTTAAAAAATCAGCCAAAGTTCAAGCTAAACCTGTCGAGAAAGATTTGGAACTTTCTGTTGTCGCTGAGAGTGAGCTAGATGAGAGTAGAGGTAGTGTAGGAGGAGAAAAAAACCAATCCGATGAGCATCATCAGATTGTGACAGAGGATTTCTTGTTGGAGCCTGTTTTTGTTAACCCCAGAGTGGGATTGCCTCCATTTATATGGGACATGATTCATTCCACATTTAATGGATTGGATATAGGGAACCAGCCGATTAGATCATCTGAAGGGACTGGAGGGACTTATTTCATGCAAGATAAATCGGGGCTTGATTATGTTTCCATTTTCAAGCCGATCGACGAGGAGCCAAATGCTGTGAACAATCCACAAGGGTTACCGTTATCAACCAATGGTGAAGGGCTGAAAAGGGGCACAAAGGTTGGAGAAGGAGCAGTTAGAGAAGTGGCTGCTTATATATTGGATCATCCCAAGAATGGACCTCGATCTGTGTCGGGCGAGATGATGGGGTTCGCTGGTGTGCCTCCTACCTGCATGGTTCAATGCTTGCACAAAGGGTTTAACCATCCTGATGGGTATGAACATGCACCTGAGAATGTTAAACTCGGATCGTTACAGAAGTTTATGAAGAACTCGGGGAGTTGTGAGGACATGGGTCCTGGAGGTTTCCCGATGGAGGAAGTGCACAAGATCAGTGTGTTTGATATAAGAACGGCGAATGCTGATAGACATGCTGGTAATATCTTGATTGGCAAAGGAGATGATGGTCGCACCGTGCTTATTCCAATCGATCACGGCTACTGCCTGCCTGAGAATGTAAGTATACTCATAATATCATTCTAATAATGCCCTGGTTTTACATGTATATTCACCTCATATATGGGAATTTGTGATTTGAATTTAATCAATACAATAGATCATTTCAATCTTTGAACTAATCTCCTTTTGCCTTTTTTACAGTTTGAGGATTGCACATTTGATTGGGTTTACTGGCCACAATCACGGCAGCCTTACTCTCCAGACACTCTTAACTATATAAAATCACTGGATGCCGAACAAGATATCGCACTTCTGAATTATTACGGGTGGGATGTTCCTGTTGAGTGCGCTCGCACACTGCGAATCTCCACCATGCTTTTGAAAAAAGGTGCAGAGCGAGGTCTAACTCCCTTCACCATTGGAAGCATCATGTGCAGAGAAACCGTTAACAAGGAATCTGCGATCGAGCAGATCGTTCGTGAAGCTCAAGATTCCTTGCTTCCAGGCATGAGCGAAGCTGCGTTCATGGAAACTGTCTCTGAAGTCATGGATTCTTGGCTTGACAAGCTCACAAACTGATTTGCCAACATAGAATACCATTACATAATTGTATGTATTCACCTAACGACGAGTCCATTTTTGTATGGACCGCAACAAAATCACGCGAACGTAGATGGCTTATCTTCTTTTACACAGGCCGAAGCTTTCGTGTTTTTTTTTTCTTTTTTTTTTCTCCTTTCTTTCACTCAGTCAAGCTTATTACTTGACCCTTATATCAGTATCAGTACATTGAGCAGAGTCAAAGATAATAAATAATATATGTATGCTAAGATTCTATATTTATATAGATTGCAGGATCATAGCTCAAGAAGAGCTAAAAAAAAAAACCTTGTACATACATTTGAAGTTGTCTGTAAATATTGATTGTTCAACATTTTTCAGGGAACATTCACTTGTGCCTACAGATGCAAGTGGGAGAACAGAAAATTAGGAAAAGCTGCAAAGCAAATGAAATTACATTATGTATATGTTGCATTTGTACATACCATTTCTTCTAATTTAACTTATATTATTTATTTCTTGCATTGTCACTAAAAAAATATTTAGAAATATTAGTATAACATGACAACCACTCATCACTGTTACAGCATTCTAGTACAAAGTTTAATTTTTGCTGCAATTTGTTTGGTAAGTTGGCATCTCAATTATTGCAAGTTTGGCTATTTGTTTTTCCCCCACATCCGTCTGTCCTCTGCCATGAAACTGTGTTTTCCTCCCACTGTGAAAAAGGTACTGATTTGTTTTCATTGCTACTAATTTTCAGACCATCTTAGAACAAGTCTTTTTTTTACAGTATTGACAAATAGGACTGGTGGGCATGTGGGAAAAAAGGGATCAATATCTTTTACCTAAAGATTTTCTTTTGACTCACATGTAATAGACAGATAGTAGTAATTAAGTTCAAGTTATTACCTTTATTTTATTCTTCATTTTCAAGCTTAAAACTCTACACCTTCAAATGAAAATACTTGTTTTTTAAGAGAGATGACTGTTGTTTACAGTTATTGGCCGACCAAAAAAGTAAAAAAAAAACTGAAATTAACTGTTTTCTTGCAAGGTATCAAACATCCTCAGAATAGAACTCACAGAACCAACATTTTCTTCTTCTTAATCCCACCTTATTTATTTATTTATCTTAATTATCCACTGTTCTCTCTTTTCTGTTCATCTTTGATTCCTTTCCTCAAGACATCAAAAACCAAAAATCTAAAGCTTTAATTTTTGAAAATTCCTAAAAAGAGTCAAAACCCCACACTGTAAAAATACTACAAACAAGAAAATTATAACAAAAAGTCTTCACTTTTACTGTTCTACATCACATATAGATCACTTTCCTCCCCATTTTCCCTCCTTAAATACACTCTTTTCCTCCCATCCAAACACCGCTTCTCTTTAGATCAAACCCAAGAAAACAAAGCAGTTGAACCCAAAAATACATTTATAATGGTGAAGCCACAAAAGCCGCCATCTGGTCGTACAAATCTAGCTTCGTGTATTGTAGCAACGGTTTTCTTGATCTTCCTTGTAATAATAGTTCTTATCGTTTACTTCACCGTTTTCAAACCCCAAGACCCGAAGATCTCCGTCAACACCGTGCAGCTCCCGTCGTTCTCCGTCGGTAACAACACCGTCAGCTTCACTTTCTCCCAATACGTCACCGTTAGAAACCCAAACCGGGCCGTTTTCTCTCACTACGACAGCTCCATCCAGCTGCTTTACTCGGGCTCTCAAGTCGGGTTCATGTTTATACCCGCGGGGAAGATCGAAGCGGGTCGGACCCAGTACATGGCTGCTACTTTCGCCGTTCAGTCTTTTCCGTTAGCGCCACCGAATGAGGCATCGGCGGCGACGATGCCTATAACTACGACGACAATGGGGCCCATTGGTGTGCCTGGTGGGTTTGGCGGGACTAATAATGGGAATCGAATCGGACCCACGATGGAGATTGAGTCTCGGATGGAAATGGGGGGTCGGATTCGGGTTCTGCATTTCTTCACCCATCATGTGAAGGCTAAATCTGGGTGCAGAGTCACCATTGCAGTGACTGATGGGTCTGTTTTAGGTTTTCACTGCTAATTTTTTTATTGTTCTTTTTGCCCACATTTCGTTCATGTAACTTTAGACTAATTAGCTTTTTTCTTTAAAAGTTGTTAGTTTTTGAAGCTCTGGGTATTAAATTTTGTATACCCAATTTGTCGAAAGAAGTGTAAAAATTAGTGCTTTTTTTTTTCTTTCATTGCAAGTAAGCTCTTTTAAGAATTAGAAAAAATTCTAAGTTTAGCGCTTAATTTATCAAATTGTTTATTTCTTTTTTGGTCCCTATCAAATTATTTAATAGTTAAGTAAAGAAAATTAGTGTAGTTAACCACTTTTTTATTATATATATTTTTCTGTCAAGTGGTTAACTACTTTATTATTTATTAGATAAGATTTGGGATCATGAATCGGCGAATTAATTATAATTGGCTCGGACTTTGGGGAGTGAGGAAATTAGAGTGGGAGTGGGTGGGACCAAACACAACGCCACTACCCTAGAAATTCGAGTCTCTTTCTTTTCACTTTTCACTTTTAAATAATGTAACAAAGTTACTAAGTTACTATAATTTGAAAAATACAAATTCAATTCATTAAGTTTTAATTCGATTTATATAGATATTATTGTTAATTAAGTTTTAATTCAATTTACATAGATATTATTGTCAATGTAGGAGAACATGAGTTTGAGTGCGTTAAAGCGTATTATATTTTTATTTATGAGTTAAAAAGAGGTTATAGATACTTTTAAATATTGTATCAAAAAAAATAGAAATGATCATAATATGGTAAAAAATATTAATTTTATAAGATAAATTTAATTTAAATAATTGTATTTAATCCATGAATAAAATATAAATTAAATTGGTTAAATATTTACAATGAGCGGGTGAAATCACTTACAGATATTACGAATATCACATCATTTAATTAAATTAATAAAATTTTAGTTGTTATAAAAAAATAACTAATATTCTACTTTTAAAACTGTAAAAATCAAATTACACTGTGTGTTTACTGTACAGGAACCTTCACACTACATTGCGGGCTTGAGGTATCCTTCACCTTCCTCACTCCACTGTTCTAACTGTCTGCTCCGTAACACCGTATTGAAATCGAGTTTTATGTTTTATGTGTTTACTGCGGGTTTTTTACAAAATTATTATAAAAAAATAAAAAAATAATTAAAATATTATAACTTTTTTTTATTTTTCAAAATATTATAAATTTTTTATTTATCAAAATATACCAAAAAAACAAAAAACAGAAGAAAAAAAAAACCTGACAACAGCCTGATCAGGCCAATCTCATTGGCGGCACTAAAGGTGCCAAAGAGATTGGCGGCACCAATGGTGCCAAAGGACTAAAAGGTAACTATCTATAGTTTTAAGGACCTGACATGCAAATTTATCATTTTGAATTTTGAAAGTTAATTGCTGCTTCTGCCGTCTGTGTGGGCGCACTCAAATTGAAATATGGCTAATTACCTTCTAAGCCTTCCTTATTTATTATTTTCTTTTTATTCCCCTTCAACTCACTTTTTTTATTTAATAAATAAGCCATCAACCTATTTTTGTAGTTAAATAAGCTCTTAATCTATTATTTTTACTCATAAAAGCTCTTTATTTTATTATTAAAGTAAATATATTTTACCTAAAGTAAAGCTATTTAAAAAAGTATAAACTAATTCGCATTTTATGTAATAATTTTTAAGCATACCATAAAATTATGTGGCTTCAAACCTTTAGTTAATTAACACAAATATTAGGTAAAATTCTAATACTTAAATCCCGTAAAATCTCAAATCTTAATTTATCATTATTGATTAAATTTTTATTTATTTAATTAACACAAAATTTAAATATAATTAAAGTTAAAAATAATTAAGCATGATATCAATAATTTAAAAATCTTTTTAAAGAATACAAAATATTATTTATTTAACAGAGAGGTAAAAACTAAAAACTAAAATAGATAATTTACACTCTAGTTATATATTTAGGAAATTGAGTTCCTAATAGGAGTATAATTTGTTCTCATAAAAATTAACAAGTGCCCCATTATCCACTTTCGTGGAAACAAAGTAATTGGAACACAAAGATATACGTTTAATATTTCCAAAATCAGAACAATCTCCATTCACTATAAATACCCTCTTCATTCTAAAGTAAATATATTTTACCTAAAATAACTCTATTTTAATTTTTAAAAAAATTAAATTAAACTATTTTTTTAAATTAAATTAAATTAAAATTAAATTAAATAAAGTAATAATTTTTTAATTAAAATAGAGTTATTAAATGAGAATAGTTTATTACATTAAAATAGAGTTATTAAATGATAATAGTTTATTAAATTAAAATAGAGTTATTACTTAATTAGAATTCTAAGTATCTTAATTATCACTTAACTAATATTAGATTTAATTAAAAAAATTAATAGAAATACCAGGCATGCCTTATTGAAAAACTAGAAGTAATTATAAAACTGATCACCCATAAATGTAACCCAAATAGAAAAAATAAATTATAATTATAAACTATTCTCATCAAATTTAGTAAATTTTTTAAATAAACTATTCTCATCAAATTACCAAAATAATACATAAAATGCGAATTAGTTTATACTTTTTTAAATAGCTTTACTTTAGGTAAAATATATTTACTTTAATAATAAAATAAAGGGCTTTTATGAGTAAAAATCATAGATTAAGAGCTTATTTAACTACAAAAATAGGTTGAGGGCTTGTTTATTAAATAAAAAAATGAGTTGAAGGGGAATAAAAAGAAAATAATAAATAAGGAGGGCTTAGAAGGCAATTAGCCATATTTCAATTTTAAGTGCTCCCACACGCACAGCAGCAGCAACAATTAACTTTCAAAATTTAAAATGGTAAATTTTCAACTCAGGTCCTTGAAACTACAAATAGTTACATTTTAGTCATTTGGCACCATTGGTGCCACCAATCTCTTTTGCACCAAAACCTTTGGTGCCGCCAATGAGATTGCCCTGATCAGGCTGTTATCAGGTTTTTTTTGGTATATTTTGATAAATAAAAAAAAATTTACAATATTTTGGTAAATAAAAAAGTTATAATATTTTGGTTATTTTTTATTTTTTTTATAATAATTTTGTAAAAAACCTTTTTTACTGCACAATTTAACTTTCATGAATTAGGTAAAATACGTAATAATTTCGTTTAATGCGGTTTTTTTTATACTATTATTTTTAAGTTATTCATTAGAGTGAGCTTAATGATTAACTCGGTAAGTTCAACGACAAATTTTAATTGTTAGATTTATTTTTATAATACATAAACTTTGTTTTATGTTTTTTTATATTATTAGATAAAATTTTAAAGTTTTTTATAAATAATTTCAAAAAATATTTTTCAAGTAATTAAAAAATAAACAATACCTCTTATAAATGTTGAGTTATTTTCACTATTTTAATATAAATATTTATTTTTTATTTTAAAATTACAAAATTATAAATAAAATAAAACGATAAAAATTTGTTCGTTTCAATTAACCACAAATTTTAAACTTGTACTTCAAAATTTGTCCAAACACTATGGTTAGAGTTTGTAAAAGGAGAAATTTTGGTCCAATTAGAATTTATCATGTGTTATTAATGTTTATCTCTAGTTAAATTAAAATAAATGAGAAATTAAATCTTTTTAGAACTTATTTGTAAATTAATAGTACTATTTAAGTGTTGTTTTATCTTGAGATACATAATAAATAATAAATAAAAGATATTAAAATCATTTAGATAAATTTTTAATATCAATTCTAGAAGGCTATTGAAGTAAACCCACTTATCGAATATTAAGTTTAGAAGATCATTGGATCAGACCTCTTCAGAATCTAGTTGCCTAAACACAAATGAGATAAAATTCAGCCTTCAAAGATAAAGTCTGTAAAAACTTTTGAAGTGAAATGATCCGTCACCATGTCACCTCGTTTTTAAGATCAAATCTCAATAACCATTAAAACAATTTATATTCATCCAATATCAAGTCTAAACATTATTTGGATTCTATTAAGATGAAGAATCAAAAGTTTTATAAATAAAATTGTTTAATTAATCTCGAACTTTTCAAGGTTTATTGTAACTCAGATTTTATATTTACATAATTAATATCTGATTTTTTGGATTTTTTTAAAACTTTAGTTGCGAGTATGAAAGTTATAACATCTCAAAAAGAAAAAAATCGAGGTGATTTTGGTTTAAAAAAAATGCAAGAATTCAACTCCTACTTTGGGATTAAAAAATGCAATTATGTTTGGTCAAAGACAAAGAAGAAGATAAGGAACTCATAAAGTGGGTGGGAAGAATGAGGATAAGATTCTCTCACCTACTTCTTTCTGTAATAAAATTAAGTAGATTTGCCCCTTTCCTGCTCAATTTTCTTATATTTTAAACAAATATCCGATCAAAACCTTTTTCTTAAAAAAAAAATTATTACCTTTTGCGACTATTGTTCACTTCTTTTTATTTCAAACACAATTAATTACGACGCCTTTCATTTCTATTTATTTTCATATACCTTAAAAACTCTAGGTACATATAAAAACTATGTGCAAGAGAAATACAATAAAAATTGCAAATAATAAGAATTTTAAGCTCAGTAGAACTCAAAAATAATGTATATTTGATTAATTAAAATTAAAATTTATGTAGAATAAAATACGATAAATTAAAATTAGTAATATATTAAACTTAAATAAATATATTTAAACCAAAATAGAATAAATTTAAGTTGCGCCGGTTTTTAAAGTTACAGTCTTGTCAAAACTACTGGATTGGTTGTTAAAACAGTGTTTTTATAACACAACAATTAGGATGAAAAAAATTTCAAGTTAATCGATTGACGAGTCTCGTTTTATCATTTTAACTCGATTTGAAAATTTTCGAATCGAGTCGAGTAAAATGAAATTCAAGTCGAATTGAATCGAATGGAATTGTTTGAGTTAAATTAAAAAAATTAAACATGTCAAATTAAAATCTTGTTACAATACAACTAATTCCATGTTAGAACATATAAATTTGAAACCATATATATATATTTAAAACTCTTTCAAAATAATATAAGTGAAAAAAGAGAGAGTATAGTTTAGTATAATAAATTTGAATAAGTAATTTACTTATTTAGGTCACAAAAAATATTATTTTAGAGTTTTTTAAATTTTTTATTTTTTTAGAAATTTTAATATTTTCAATATTTATTTTTTAAATATAAAATTTAGAATTTTTATAAATATTTGAAATTTTTAAAAAAATTTATAATTTTTTATAATTTTTGTTGAGAAAAAAACTAATTTGTTCATTTTCAAAATTGATAGTAACCAAATGTGGGGCAAATAACCAATAAAAGCCCATTTATTTTTAAAATTACAGAAATGGGCCAGGTTCTGAATTAATTATCGAAATGGACCATTTCCCCCAAAAACGCGTCCACGTCAGTGCGTTGTCAGGGGATAAAGCAGGAAAACGCTTCCTTGAGGAAGCGCTGGACAGAAAACGCTTCCTCAATGAAGCGCTTTGTCCACGTGAACAGAAAACGCTTCCTTGAGGGAGCGTTTTGTGTCCACGTGGACAAAGTACTTCCTCAAGGAAGCACTTTCCTCGTTTTTTAGGATTTAGGGTTTTTTGTAATTAGAGTTAGGGTTTTGGGATTTTTGAGTTTTTTAATTTTAGGATTTTAAGGAAAAATTAAATAAATAAGGGTTTAAGGTTTCTTAATTAAATTAGTTATAACTTTTAGATTAGGGTTTAGTGTTTATGGTTTTTAAGAAAAAAATTAAATAAATTAGGGTTTAGGGTTACTTGAGTAAATTAATTATAAATTTTTAAAAAAATAGATTAGGGTTTAGTGTTTAGGGTTTTTAAGGAAAAATCAAATAAATTAGGGTTTAGAGTTACTTGAGTAACTTAATTATAAATTTAAAAAAAAATAGATTGAGGTTTAGTATTTAGGGTTTTTAAGGAAAAATCAAATAAAACTAGTTGTTATTCGTTATATATTTTAAACTCTTCTAAAAAAATAAACTAATAAAACTAAATGTTTTTAGAAAAAATTAAATTTATTAAAAGAATTTTTTAATAATAAATTAAAAATAAAATATATAATGAATTTTTGTATTTTCAAATTTTAAAATAGAAAAAAAGTTTTTTTATGAAAAAAAGAAAAAGAGTTAAAAGTTTATATATATTAAATTTATCTTTTGCTGTAATTTTAAATTTATAATAAATTAAAAATATTAATATAATATAATATGCAACAAAAATGAAATTTAATATAATACAATCATATTAATAATAGAATATTTTAGGGATAATAATTCCTTAATTAAGGTCTTAAGATCATGGGTAAATATTTTATTGATTGTTAGTAAATGATTTATAAATAAGTATTAATAACTTTATTTAATGGAATTTAACATAAATTTTAATATTTTAATATTTAATATATATTTTAAACTGTAGAAGTTTAAATTTAAAATTTGAGAAAAAATATAATAATTTTAATTAATAGTTAACTATATTTAAATAAAGTTAGACTTAATAAATAATTTCTAATTTTTAAAATTTTAAAATTAATTTAATTAAGAAACCCTAAACCTTAAACCCTTATTTATTTAATTTTTCCTTAAAACCCTAAAATCTAAAAAATTCAAAAACCCCAAAACCCTAACTCTAATTACAAAAAACTCTAAATCCTAAAAAACGGGAAACATGTGGACACAAAGCGCTCCCTCAAGGAAGCGTTTTCCTACTTTATCCCCGACAACTCGCTGACGTGGACGCATTTTTGGGGAGAAATGGTCCGGTAATTAATTCAGAATCTGGCCCATTTCGGTAATTTTAAAAATAAATGGGCTTTTATTGGTTATTTATCCCCAAAGGTGTATATACACCAATTTATTATTTGAGTTATTCGAATTATTTTAATTATAAAATTTAATTCAGCTCAAATTTAAAATATTCGAGTTAACTTGAAAAAATTAAATAATTTAATTTAATTAACTTAAAATTCAATTAAAAAAATTCTGAGTTAAATCACATTTTACTTAGAGCAGTCTGTTGATGTCAAAACCTTGCTGATAATAAATCTAGGAAGCGCGCGCGGTGGCGCACCAGCACCACTCCCGCTTTTAAATCTCGTTCCTTTTTCATAATAAACTAAACTCAAAAGAAAAAGAGCCGAAAGCCAACGGATCAAATGAATCGCAGGAGGCTCCAACTTAAACCAGATCAAAGATCGGCAAAGATCCTGAGAGATAGACGCCACCGCGCATTAAAAAAAGTACGGACCCATAATTCTACAGTTTCTCCTCAATAGTTCTTTCTTTTTCCTTTTCTGAAACTAGATACTCGCTAAATAATCTACTTTTTTTTTGTTTTTTTTTATAAATGTTTTTGCAATCAATGAAGATGGAGTTCGAGAGATTGCGGAACGCGGAAATGGAATTGCAGGCTTTAGTAGAGGAGCTGAGAAATGAAAATACGAGCTTAAGAAGGGGCAACGAGACGCTCAACGATATCTTTTCGAACCACCAAAACACCATACGTCAACTACGTGAACAGAAAGAAGAACTGCGTCGAAAGTATCTAGAACTGCAAGAGATAGTGAAGCAGGTACTCTCTCCTTCTCTGCTTAATTCTATATTATGATTTTCTGTTTCTTCTTCTTCTTCTTTTGTTTGGTTAGTTCTAGTTTTATGCTATTTCTTTATATCTCCATCAATAATTCATCATGAAAATTGCAATACCTAGGAAAGAGAAGCCTGGAATTTCTAGGTTTTCGCTCAGAAACCAACCCAAGTTTTAATCTCTTAATATAGTTACTGTAACAAAGATCTTAATTTGGAAAGCAGAAAAATACACTTTTATTTATTCCATAATCCTTGTATCTATGTTAGATTCGCCCGGTGAAGGTAAGTCTTCGATTCCTCTTCGCCTGTTATAAAGATGGAAACATTTATTGATCCAATGAAAATGATTGAGACAGTGATTATGAAGTTCTGCTTTATATAACTTTGTACAGTGTGCTTTTTGCCCTTTTCTAAAGCTTCCTTAACCTTTAAAAACAGAAGGGATTTTTCATAATTTAGCATATCAACAAAAGCCCTCCTCTTTGTTTACTTTCACCTTGTTGAGATTTACTAATTTCTGTTTAGTTGCAAGAGCAGACAGGCATTTATTTATCGATCTTCTTGTTCTAAAATCCTGATAAGAATATTCTTCTTTCTCATTTACATCTTTTCAGGGACAGTCCTACTTTAAATTTGATGAATTTCCTAGTCCCATTGAAGAAGCTCCAAACAATGAAACAGCATAACTCGGACTGCAATTATGATTAGAAAGTAGTATGTGGTTGATGCAGGGTATTTTAGTAGGCAAAGTCTCTGATGTGCTGCACTATTGCATATGCATTCTTCTTGGCTCTACTTAGTATATGATGCTTTTCTTTCTTCAACCACATTGCATACCTACATATGAAGCTTTGTAATCTTTGTGTGTCTCGTATTTATTGTGAACTGCACTACCTTTTCTAAAAAGGATAGATATCAAAACTATAAGTAATTTTTGTTGTAATGTAATTAGTGAATTTTGATTTAGTATAATTATATAATGAGATTTTAATTTTAATTCAATTTTTATAAATAATTAATGCTATTAGTATTTATTATTTGTATAAATAGTTATAATTGCCTTTGAAAATAAATAGAGCCATTAGCTTTTTTAAATTTTTATAGTTAACGCTAAATCAGAGTTAGTTTATTAAATTGAATTGAAATTTATATATAATTTTAAGATTTATTATTAATTAAGAGCAGATTTGTAAAAGCTTGGATGACATGGTGGGCATTTGCCTTACCTTGCACACATCTAATCATTAAAATCAAACTACTTCATGCGGTTATCATATTTCAACAATTATTTTTTTTCAAATGAGATATTTGGAAGAAGAAGAAAAAAAAGAATATTGTATGAAAATTTTAAAAAGAGTAATTTCTAATGTCACCGTTATATAAAACAACATAAAAAATTGTAATAATTTGTCCAATTAAGTAATATTTTATAGACAAAAAAATATAAAATTGTTTGAGAGGGCCAAAACCAAAAAACAACTAAAACATAAATTCTTCATTTTAGGAGTTCAAGGTTTGCTTGCCCCTTCTTTGGATTTGTCCCTTGTTTCGTGGAAAATGTGTTAAATAGATTTACGTGGACATGAGTATTATTGGAGGACGCGTGTTTAAGTGCGTTGTAGCACATTATCTTTTTATCTATGAGTTTAGGTGGAGTTATGAGTAATTCTAAATATTGTATAAAAAATATATATTACTAGGATAGATAATAAGATTGTTAAAAAAAATACTTTAAGATTTATTATAATTTATGGGATAATGAAAATTCACAAAGTGGTGTGAAGATAAAAGATTACTCTTTAATTACTTTTTTTATTGTTTAAAAATCTACTTAAACTATTTTTTTTATTTAATCTACTACTTTTTCATATTTTCTATCAAATACAATTAAATAATTAATAATTAACAACTTTTCATTTTTATTCGATATTTGAAAAAAATAAATAAATTATTTACATTTTTTTAAAATAAAATTTAAAAACTCCGGGTCACGAAATGGAGGGTTTTTTACAAAAATATTATAAAAAATAAAAATAACCAAAATGTTATAACTTTTTTTTATTTTCCAAAAAAAATATATTTATTTACCAAAATATATAAAAAAACAAAAAAAAACTTGCAAAAAAAATCTGCACCGATGTGACGGGACACTGGTCACGCCAATGGCATTGGTGGCACCAAAGGTGCCAAAGCCATTGGCGGCACCAATGGTGCCAATACCATTGGCGGCACCAATGTATAATAGGGGGGGTCGGTGGTGGGGGGGGCAAAAGGAGAGGGAAAGAAAGAAAGAAAGGAAGGAAGGAGAGGAAAGAAAGAAAAAGAAGGAAAGAAAAGGAAAGAAGAGAAAAAAAGAAAGAAAGGAGAAGAAAAAAGAAAGAAAGAAGGAAAGAAAAGGAAAGGAGAAGAGAAAAAAAAAGAAGAAGAAGAGGGAAGGAAGGAAAAAAAAGAAAAAAGAAGGTAATTTTTTTTTATAAATTTAATTCTTTTTGTAATATTTGTGTGTTTAAAATTTATGTTATGTACATTATAGTTATTTTATTATTTTATTTAGCATATATATTTTATGGAATATATTTAGAATGAAAAAATAATGGTATGTACATTGTATGTTGATTAGGGATTTTTTATGAAATTTACTTAGGAATTTGAAATTAAAATTTTAGGAAAATAGCATTAAAAGTATGTTTAAGAAAACATAAAATACGAAAAGAAAAAATGGGAATTGTATATTTATCGAAAATAATAAAATGCGAAAAAAATGCAAAAAATGTACATGTAATAAATTTCAAACATAATAAATTGAAATAATGTAAAATTATTGTAACAGCCCAATTTTCAGTAGTGTCAGGACAGTGATTTGAGATCACTAAATTGGATGAAGAAGTTAGAAATATTTTTGAATTAGTGAATTTTGTGATTTAAAAGAAATTATTAGGTAAATTGGGTCGAAAACGAGGTATCGAGACCTCGATATTATAAACTGAGCCGTAAATATTTTTATAAATATTTACGGAGTGTCAATAGGATAATATTAAAGTTTCGTTAAGAAATTTTAATGTTTCGATAGTTAATTATGAAAAAGGATTAAATTGCAATAGGGATAAAAGTTTAATTATAGATTAAAGAAAAGTTAAAAGGACCAAATAGGCAATTATGCCTTTTTCCAAAGTTGAGGCGGCATAAGTATAAAAATCTGAGATTTTTATGTGTTAAAAAAATATTATTATATTATAGTAATGATTATGTTTTTATATTATATTATCATTAATATATTATATTATATTATATATATACATAAAACAAAAGAAAGAATAGAAAAAAAAGAAAGAAAAGAAACAGAATAGAAGAGACGAAACAGAGAAAGAAACAGAGAGTAAAACGGGCAGAGAAGGAAGGAAAGAAAGAAAGAAAGAAAGAAAAAGAAAAAGGGAAATTTAAGGTTTTAAGGTTCCAAGCTCAATTGGTAAGTCAAATTAAGTCTTTTTCTTATAATTTTTGAGTTTTTGGAATCCTAGAGATAAATACTACTTGATTTATGTTGATATTTTGAAAGTTAGTAGATTGTTAGACATGAGTTATGTTGAATTAATTGATAAACTAGAGGTTAAAATGATTGAATTTTAAGTTAGAAGTTAGTAAAAGATTGATTTGTAAAATAAAATATAAGTTTTGAATCGATAGGGATTAAATTGAAAGAATCCCGAAATTAGGGATTTATGGGGAAATTGAAGAATTAAACTGAGTTTATAGTAAGAATTAAGAGAGAATATAGAGTTAGAATGCAAAAATAAAATTAGTATTGATAAGGGATTAAATTAGAATTTGATGTTGCCATAGAAGGAAAAAAATGTTCAGAATGTTATAAAACATAAGAATAAGAGATGAGTTTAATTTCCGAACCTTGGGGCAAAATTGTAATTTTCAAAAAGTTAGAGTCGAGGGCTATTTTAATAAATTTGAATATTAAATAAGTTAAATTTGCTATTATAGATCAAGAAGAACGAAATTCGGGAGTAGATCGGGGAAAAGAAAAAGTAAAGGACTAAATTGTAAAGTTTAGTCACATTTTGTATCAAGGTAAGTTTACAGTAAATAAATGCAATATTCTTTTATTTTACATTATTATTGTCAATTTCCAGCATTTATATATTTATGTTATGAAAATATTTAAAGTCGAATTTAAGGTGAAGTGACAGAGGAAAAGTGTTAGAAAGCCCCGGTTGAACCCTAGGAATGTTAGGATATTAGGGTTGACAGGACAGAACAGAAATGAGCCATGTAAGTCCATATTAGAAATATGGCTTTGGAGACAGGATTGAGCCATGTAAGTCCATATTATATATGGCATTGGAGACAGGAATAATTCATGTAAGTCCATGTCAAAGACATGGCATTGGCAGGATATTGAAAGACAGGAACGACCCTAGTATCCTTAGTATTCCGAGTGGTTCAACGGGTCAGAATACGAGTTAAATTACAGTGAATTAACAGCAAAGGAAAAGTAGATTATATTTATGAAAACGGAAAGGTCAGGTAAGAAAGAAGGTAAGGGAATAAAGAAGAAGATAGAAATTGAGAAGTAAAGAAATTTATGATGTTAGATGATATTATGCATAATTATCCATTATGTTGAATGTTGTGATTTATTTGCTTGTAAGCTTACTAAGCCTAGTGCTTAATCTCTTTATTTTCTTCTTCTTATAGTACTTATCTAGCCACTCGGGGATCGAAGGAAACGTCGGAGGCCGATCACACTATCAAAGAAATAACTCGGTATAATTAGACGTTTTGTTTTGTGTATGGCATGTATAGAAACTTAGCTACTTTTGGTATAATATGAACAATGAGTGATGTGTAAGTAGTTGATGATGTATGGTTATTAAAATGATTAAGGATGAAGGTGTTTGTTGTTATGAAAGATTAGGTGATAAATTATGCATGGAAATCATGAAAGGATAAAATTTTGCAAAGAAACAGAATTCAGGCAGCACAGTGACGTGAATTTGAAAAATCACCCAAGATAGTATAAAATGAATTAGAGGGTGAATGATATATGGAATTAAAGCTTGTTGAGTCTATTTTCATGGAAAAATAACGGTGTAGAAAAAAGAAATTTATATTTTAAGATATGTGAATTTTAGTAAGATAGGGTCAGAACTGTTTTTGGAGTCCCCTATTCTGAGTTTAGAAAATAATTACAAATTGTACAAAAATGGTTATGAGTTGAAATTTACATGCTTAGATTCCTTAATGAGTCTATTTTCTATAGAAACAAGTAAGAACTTCATATGAAAATCCTATAGCGAGAAAACTTATTTTTAGTGACTAGAGGTCAGGGCAGTCTGGTGGTGACACAGGGGAGACTTTAACTAATAAACTGTACTAATTTGCTGAACAAAAAATTCTAAAAATTTTATGGTGAGTAGATATATGAGTCTAGTTTCAGGGAAAATTTACGGGATTAAATTTCGAGTTCTTTAGCTCAAGTTATAATTAATTTAGTAACTGCTGCGCGATTAGACAGATTTGCTGCGAATAATGAAATAAATTTTCAAACCTAGTTTTTATGCTCCGAACTGGTAAGATAAGCTAAGTAATGCCTCGTGCTCGACTCCAGAAACGGTCTCGGGTAAGGGGTGTTACATTTTATTGGTATCAGAGCCAGGTTTCGATCCTGGGACCTGTGGGTTATATAAAATGTAACACCCCTTACCCGAGACCGTTTCTGGAGTCGAGCACGAGGCATTACTTAGCTTATCTTACCAGTTCGGAGCATAAAAACTAGGTTTGAAAATTTATTTCATTATTCGCAGCAAATCTGTCTAATCGCGCAGCAGTTACTAAATTAATTATAACTTGAGCTAAAGAACTCGAAATTTAATCCCGTAAATTTTCCCTGAAACTAGACTCATATATCTACTCACCATAAAATTTTTAGAATTTTTTGTTCAGCAAATTAGTACAGTTTATTAGTTAAAGTCTCCCCTGTGTCACCACCAGACTGCCCTGACCTCTAGTCACTAAAAATAAGTTTTCTCGCTATAGGATTTTCATATGAAGTTCTTACTTGTTTCTATAGAAAATAGACTCATTAAGGAATCTAAGCATGTAAATTTCAACTCATAACCATTTTTGTACAATTTGTAATTATTTTCTAAACTCAGAATAGGGGACTCCAAAAACAGTTCTGACCCTATCTTACTAAAATTCACATATCTTAAAATATAAATTTCTTTTTTCTACACCGTTATTTGTCCATGAAAATAGACTCAACAAGCTTTAATTCCATATATCATTCACCCTCTAATTCATTTTATACTATCTTGGGTGATTTTTCAAATTCACGTCACTGTGCTGCCTGAATTCTGTTTCTTTGCAAAATTTTATCCTTTCATGATTTCCATGCATAATTTATCACCTAATCTTTCATAACAACAAACACCTTCATCCTTAATCATTTTAATAACCATACATCATCAACTACTTACACATCACTCATTGTTCATATTATACCAAAAGTAGCTAAGTTTCTATACATGCCATACACAAAACAAAACGTCTAATTATACCGAGTTATTTCTTTGATAGTGTGATCGGCCTCCGACGTTTCCTTCGATCCCCGAGTGGCTAGATAAGTACTATAAGAAGAAGAAAATAAAGAGATTAAGCACTAGGCTTAGTAAGCTTACAAGCAAATAAATCACAACATTCAACATAATGGATAATTATGCATAATATCATCTAACATCATAAATTTCTTTACTTCTCAATTTCTATCTTCTTCTTTATTCCCTTACCTTCTTTCTTACCTGACCTTTCCGTTTTCATAAATATAATCTACTTTTCCTTTGCTGTTAATTCACTGTAATTTAACTCGTATTCTGACCCGTTGAACCACTCGGAATACTAAGGATACTAGGGTCGTTCCTGTCTTTCAATATCCTGCCAATGCCATGTCTTTGACATGGACTTACATGAATTATTCCTGTCTCCAATGCCATATATAATATGGACTTACATGGCTCAATCCTGTCTCCAAAGCCATATTTCTAATATGGACTTACATGGCTCATTTCTGTTCTGTCCTGTCAACCCTAATATCCTAACATTCCTAGGGTTCAACCGGGGATTTCTAACACTTTTCCTCTGTCACTTCACCTTAAATTCGACTTTAAATATTTTCATAACATAAATATATAAATGCTGGAAATTGACAATAATAATGTAAAATAAAAGAATATTGCATTTATTTACTGTAAACTTACCTTGATACAAAATGTGACTAAACTTTACAATTTAGTCCTTTACTTTTTCTTTTCCCCGATCTACTCCCGAATTTCGTTCTTCTTGATCTATAATAGCAAATTTAACTTATTTAATATTCAAATTTATTAAAATAGCCCTCGACTCTAACTTTTTGAAAATTACAATTTTGCCCCAAGGTTCGGAAATTAAACTTCATCTCTTATTCTTATGTTTTATAACATTCTGAACATTTTTTTTCCTTCTATGGCAACATCAAATTCTAATTTAATCCCTTATCAATACTAATTTTATTTTTGCATTCTAACTCTATATTCTCTCTTAATTCTTACTATAAACTCAGTTTAATTCTTCAATTTCCCCATAAATCCCTAATTTCGGGATTCTTTCAATTTAATCCCTATCGATTCAAAACTTATATTTTATTTTACAAATCAATCTTTTACTAACTTCTAACTTAAAATTCAATCATTTTAACCTCTAGTTCATCAATTAATTCAACATAACTCATGTCTAACAATCTACTAACTTTCAAAATATCAACATAAATCAAGTAGTATTTATCTCTAGGATTCCAAAAACTCAAAAATTATAAGAAAAAGACTTAATTTGACTTACCAATTGAGCTTGGAACCTTAAAACCTTAAATTTCCCTTTTTCTTTTTCTTTCTTTCTTTCTTTCTTTCCTTCCTTCTCTGCCCGTTTTGCTCTCTGTTTCTTTCTCTGTTTCGTCTCTTCTATTCTGTTTCTTTTCTTTCTTTTTTTTCTATTCTTTCTTTTGTTTTATGTATATATATAATATAATATAATATATTAATGATAATATAATATAAAAACATAATCATTACTATAATATAATAATATTTTTTTAACACATAAAAATCTCAGATTTTTATACTTATGCCGCCTCAACTTTGGAAAAAGGCATAATTGCCTATTTGGTCCTTTTAACTTTTCTTTAATCTATAATTAAACTTTTATCCCTATTGCAATTTAATCCTTTTTCATAATTAACTATCGAAACATTAAAATTTCTTAACGAAACTTTAATATTATCCTATTGACACTCCGTAAATATTTATAAAAATATTTACGGCTCAGTTTATAATATCGAGGTCTCGATACCTCGTTTTCGACCCAATTTACCTAATAATTTCTTTTAAATCACAAAATTCACTAATTCAAAAATATTTCTAACTTCTTCATCGAATTTAGTGATCTCAAATCACTGTCCTGACACTACTGAAAATTGGGCTGTTACAATTATAAAATAAAAAATTACGATATTTTTTAAAATAATAAAACGTGGATAAAAAAATACGAAAAAATGGCCGAAGTAAGAGTGTATTAGTAAATTTTTTTAAAAAATTCAGAAATAATTTATACAAATAATTGAAACAAAATGTACTGAAATAATATAAAATAATAAAATACAAAAATAATATATTTTTATTGAAATTAATAAAAATCGGGAAAATAATAATACGATCAAAGGGCAGGGGAAAGGGTTTATTTCGGGTTTTTTACCAAAATATTACAAAAAAATAAAAAAACCAAAATATTATAAAAAATTTATTTACCAAAATAATAGAGGAAAAAAAAGGGTGATGGAGGGGAATAAAAAGGCGGCACCAATATGTGGCAAATTACCTTTTAATCTCTCCTTATTTATTATTTTCTTTTATTCCCTCTTAACACACTAAATTAATAAATTTCAAACATTATGCACTAAAATAATATAAAATTATAAAAGACTAAGTTTATGATATTTTTTAAAGTAATAAAATGCGGAGAAAAAAATACGAACAAATGGCAGAAGTAAGAGTGTATTACTAACTTTTTTTAAAATTCAG
Organism: Gossypium hirsutum; assembly: GCF_007990345.1. Lineage (NCBI taxonomy): Eukaryota > Viridiplantae > Streptophyta > Magnoliopsida > Malvales > Malvaceae > Gossypium > Gossypium hirsutum. The sequence continues at coordinate 59,542,073 of NC_053448.1, read as the reverse complement.
AAATAATTAATACAAAATATTTCAAAGAAAATGTACTGAAATAATATAAAATAATCAAATACGAGAATAATATATTTTTATTTACAGTAATAAAAATCGAGAAAATAATACGAGCAAAGGGCAGTACGGCATGCCCGGCCCGTCCGACACGTATCCGCAGCATTAGGAGACTCATTCCGGTTCAAGTTCGTCGGCGGCGAACGAGCCACAGGACCTTTCCTCTATGTTTGCCACACCCCCACCTGTGGACGATGAGGATGTTGGTTGTCGCCCAGGCCGTGAGTGTCGACCTCCGCGTAGGTATACCCCCCGAACAACACCATCAAACCATCAATTTTAGGGGTTTAATGCACTTTTTGTATAAATTTAATATTTCTATTTTAATTTTTGCTTACTTCTAAATTTTTTGTATAAATATCCATTATTCTATTTTTTCATTATATTAAAGCTGAATCGAATTATGAATGCCTCTATTTTCGATATAATCTTAATAATTCCAAATGCGCACATGGTATTTTATAACTTAATCTGGAAACAATTTGGATACAATTTAAGCGTAAGCATAAGCCGAATAATAAAAATTATTATTAATTAAATTACTTTTTATAACAATATACATCAAAATTTTACAGCATTAGCTCAATTTCGACCCGATCCGGACAACTGTCCAACATGAAAGTTTCAGTTAGGGCATTTATTCCGGCTTTGACTACTTAACCTGCATATTCCACAACACTTTCCGTCAGATTTCTCCCTAATGTCCATCTCATTACGGATTCTGCTTGACTGCGGACGACCCCTTGGATTCCTCCGTAGCCCTCTGTCTGGGAGAAGCTCGAAAGTCATCGACGGCACCTCCCACGTAGATAGGTCTGGCAGGACGGGGAACTCATTCTTCCAGACACGTAATGTGCGCTCCAGCGTGTACACATTATCGACATATTGTTCAGCATCAAGGTTCACTTTAGCACATGCTGCCATGACATGCGCGCAGGGATAATGAAGTGTTTCGAACCTCCTGCACTCGCACTGTCTGTTTCGGAGATCAACTCCGTAGGACCTAGGTTGACGACCGACGGTTTACGACGGTTTACGACCATTGCATCCCTTACATGTTAGACAAACACATGTCTCGCCTAAATCTAGTCGACTTGCTGCTGACCCATTCTTGGCATCAAAGTAGCCAGCCTGTAGAAAGTAGCAGAAAATACCGATGCAATCGGAAGATGACGTGTTTTCAACAGGACATCGTTGATCCCCTCGACTAAGTTTGTGGTCATGTGGCCATAACGAAAGCCCTCGTCAAAACGTTGAGCCCACCGCCACGGCTCCATTGTGCGCAACCATTGTCGGAAAGATGTGTTTGTCTACCCCTCAATGTCACTCTCAAGTCGGATCATTCTTTACCGGAAAATATGTGGCTCTAACTCGTATGCTGCATACGTATTAACGAAAAATAAGTTTTAGTAAGTCAATAACATCAAACATTACAACTTATATTGAAAAGACAAGGTTATCATTTACCCATTGCCACGACTTATCTCTTCCAGTCTGCATTCTTATAATCTTTATGGAAGTTAGACGCAATGTGACGAATGCAATAAACGGATCTCCACGGCACACCAGAACGCCTAATAGCTGCAATTAAACCCTTCCCTCTATCGGAGATGATGCAAATGTTATCGTTCCTAATAACATACTTCCGCAGATTTGTGAGGAAGAATTCCCAAGACTCCATGTTCTCTTTATCTACGATAGCAAATGCTATCGGGAGCACGTTTCTGTTACCATCTTGAGCAACTGCAAGAAGTAGGATTTGTGTATATTTTCCATACAGCCAGGTCCCATCCACCTGCACAAGTGGCTTGCAGTGGGGAAATGCCCGCATACATGGATCGAACGTCCAGAACATCCGATGGAAAATCCTTTTTGCTGGCTGTAACTGGTCATCCGGGTCGTAATATGGACTTATCTATAACTCAATCACAGTCCCCGGTACGTACTCCCGCATAGTAGCTATCCAACCTTGAAGCTCGTTATACGACGAATCGTAATCCCCATACAATTGCTTCATCGCCATCTATTTAGCTATCCATGCTTTCCGATATGAGACTCGATACTAGAATCGTGCTTGCATTTCCGCAATGAGTACCGAAACTTTAATGGTCGGCATGTCCTTCACCATTGGCATGATACACGTACAAATAGTTTTCGAATCAAGTTTTCCATGATCTTCTGTCATACGTGTTGATATGCATGTATGAGGACCAACAAATTTTCGTATCTCCCAAATCTGAGAACTTCTAATGAATGTAGCTCGTACCCGCCAATTGCAGCCTTCCGCTGCCTTCCAACACTCCCTAACATATACTGTCGGAGTAGACACGGAGACTTTATAATCCACCGATATCTTCATGCTGTACCGTTTAATGGCATATACGCACTCTTCTTTACAGCTGAATCTCTGGTCTATGAATAACTCAACATCATCAGATGTTACGGCCAGCCCGTGAGAATGAACTATTTCAGGGTACTCCAGAAACTCAGCTACATATGCTGCGTCGAGGTCTATGAGCGACATGTGTGGCCTAGGATTATTGTGTATCAAAATACGCCGCATCTGCTCGCCGGCCGAAGAAGCATTAATGCCTTCATCGTTGTTGAGATCTTTATCGTCAATATCATCAGGTACATCGTCCACATCGGGATCACCGTCACTATCGACCTCTTCATCCCAATGATCGCCACCACCTTTTTATTCGCCACTACCTTCTTCTTCACCACCAACCATGTCAACATCGAGTGTAATATTCAGGTCGATACTGATCCTACCATAGTTGATTCACTATCAACGTATGATATTGGAGCCACCATCCACGGTTCTTCAGCCCCGTCTTCTTCATCAGATGCAGTAACATCTTCATTTTGCTCCATACCGACTAACTCAACAAATAAGTGAATCGGTGCATTCTTCTCACTCCCATTCCCACAGTAGAGATCGATCATTGTCTCCACGTCTTCGTCGTCTACAAGTTCCATTTCGATGAATTTGACCGGATTTGTCGAAACTGAAAACTTGTAGAAAATTTTTGATATCCTTCTCCCACAACGTCTATGAATTTTTGCATTAATCATTGCCTTCATTTCATCGAACGATACATTTCTATTAAATCTCATTGCTATTTGTTGCCGACATTCAAATACACATCCAACACTTGTTGTCAAGATGACTCCATCGAAATAAACGCATACAAGAAACTTAGCATCCATCTTCAATATTTAATCTGTTAAAAAAAATAAAATCTCATAAAAATTCTCGAACGGTAACTAAATTACTTAAAAAAAATTAATGTTTCAATATGCAATTTTGTACATGAAAACCGTTTAACCACTAATCCTTATAACTAACACACTAATAATATTAATAATTTTATACTCAAAATAATACACACTAAAATTATTAATTTTACTAAAAATAATAACTAACTAACTAACTATAATAATAATACTAGTTTTTTACTAACTAGTTTATTTTGGTAAATAAAAATAATAAGTAACCATAATAATAATACTAGTTTTTTGCTAACAATAATATTACTAAGTTACATCTTAATACATTAATAACATCTTAATACTAACAACAACAATAATAATACTAACTAATACTATTATTTTGAGTTTTATTAATCTTAATAACTAAACTAAAACAAAAAAATATTACAAAATATACAAAATAATAACAACAATATAATCAATTATTTTTTAAAAAATACCTTCTTTTTCTCTTCTTTTCCGCAGCACCTCTTCTTCTTCTTTTTTTTTCTTCTGATTTTTCTCCCTTCAGCTGGATAGAGCTCGTTTTTATAATACAAGTAGTGCCGCCAATCAGTATGGCACCATTGGTGCCGCCAATGGCATTGGCACCATTGGTGCCGCCAATGGCTTTAGCGTGACCAAGGTGCCGTCACATCGGTGCAGATTTTTTTTGCAAGTTTTTTTTTTGTTTTTTTATATATTTTGGTAAATAAAAAAATATATATTTTGGTAAATAAAAAAGTTAAAACATTTTGATTATTTTTTATTTTTTTTTATAATATTTTTGTAAAACCCCCCGAAATGGACAAGGAGCTTACGAGGTGGAATTCGTTAACTCCTTTTTAAGAAAGAAAAGTGGAAGAAAAAAAAAACTGAACACACACACACACACAAAAATGAAACCTACCAGAGAATCAATGGTTACCAATAGACGTCAATTAACTCCAGCTCAGAGATCAGCAAAGATAGAGCGTGATCGTCGCCGCCGCCGAGAGCGTAACGTACGTATATCAACAACTCAAAAATTTCCCCCAGTGTTTCTATTTTTTTCTTAGTTAAACTATTACTAGAGCTTACTGATTATGTTGCCGTCTTTGCGATCGATGAAGATGGAGTTTGAGAGACTGCAGAAAGCGGAAACGGAATTGCAGGCTTTGACGGCGGCGCAGAGGAATGAAAATTCGTGCTTAAGACACCACAATGAAAGGCTTAACGATATGGTTTCAATCCTCGAAAACATCATACATCAATTACGTGAACAGAATCGGGAGCTTCAACAAAAGAATCTGGGACTAGAACAAACTATGAAGCTTGTATTATCTTCCTCTCTCTCTCTGCTTACTTTTATTTTGTGATCTATCCATCTGTTTTAATCTCTCTGCTTTCTTTAGATCTATTGACCAGCTCGATCTTTCATTTCGTAGAAATTATAGATGAAAAACAAATGGTGGAGAAAGTTAAAACACAAATGCTGAGTAATTTATTGGTTTTTTTCCTTCTATCTTCTGCCTCTGCGGGTGACTATGGGCCAATAGAGAAAGTTTCTTGAATTGCAAGTAAATAGGGTTATAATAAAATTATATGTGTTAAATTCGTCCAGTTAGGGGTAAATATTTGATTACCTATGATTAAATTTAATGGGCCAAATAATTGCAGAAGAGTACTGTCTTCTACTCTGTGATTTACCCTTTCCTAAAGCTTTTCCTATTTACTTGTTTTACAGGCTGACTCATGGTTTCCGTTTGATAAATGTCAAAGCCCCAATGAAGAAGTTTCTAACAATCAGCCTAGTACTGAAGGTCCAAGGAGTTCTCAAAGCCGTATTCCATATGCCCAGAGGATTTCCGATTTATTGATCGATCAGCATACCTCAGATGCAAAGCATGCTTAGAAAAAGTAGAAGATATGAACTTATGAGGTGAGGAAACAGTATGTGCTTGATGCAGAGTATTTTTTAGACAAAGTCTGTGTATGCTGCTCTATTGCATTATCATCCTTCAAAATGAATACCTAAGTTATGAACGTAGCTTTTCCCTTTTGTGTATCTGTTATTTGTGAAGAGTAGCTTTTCCTTTTATACAAACACTCACTGTGTATCTAGCAATTGTCTAGAGACTAGAGTTGAATCCCATCTAGAAATATAGCATGTCTTTGAAGTGACAACAGATTCTTCAGCTTGTGAAAAGTTGTCCTGTTTAGGATAGCAGCATGTATGTGTATATATATATATAGAAAATAAGGTATTCTTCGCATCTGTTTTACTATCCAAAAAGGAACCATATTCTATACTTATTGACAAGAAAATGGACTGGAATCTATCAGTTTGAGAGTCTCACATGGAAAACAATACATATATCTCTGTTTTCCCTAACCCACAGCAACATGAACCACTACAAGGATTGACTAGTGGTACATAATTACATATACAAGCAAAAGCTAGACAGGGACAAACTATTTATACTTGTAAAGATTGCACTTCAAGTGCAGATCAGGTCTCCACCATTGTTGTATCCCATGGGCTTGCTTGAAATCTTCGGATGGAGTAAGATTCACTGTCAAATATGCTGAAGGAAGTAAATGCAGTGGCTCTGCAGCTTCGGCACTCCTCCTCACGACACTCATAAATAGATCTCCTAATGAATTCTGGGTTGCTAACCTCTCAATGGCCCCATACCTGATCTCTTCCATCTTTTTCCTATGCTCAAAATAACCAATGTATTCAGAGCATAAGTGGTCTGTGGGGTTTACAAATATACATGGGGTCCATGCAGACAAAATAAAGAATGGATCTTCAGACTGACTCGTTTGACTATTACCCTTTGTGGCAAGAACAAGTCCTGCTGTGATGAAACTGCTTGCGAACCGCAGTCCATGTTTCACATTCCCATAATTGATTCTCTCAATTGGGGCAGATAAAAATGGAGGATTGAAGAGGAAAGCTTCCAAAAAGTTGCCTGTTTTAGCGATAGTCTTTCCTGCCAGCATTGCCATTGCTGCCCCGAGGGAATGGCTGGCTAGCCAGACACTTGAATCACCGACCATAGCAACCATGTTTCGAACAGCTTTCATGGCAATCTCGAAGCGAGAAGTTTGGTGAAGTCCATTTCGTATGATGTGGATATCCAACGAAAAGTCTCTTGAGAAGGAGTCCGGTTTATTTATGGTACCTCGAAAGGCAATCACATAGCGGGGGCTCCGATCAATTGAGTCATTACAATGAGATGAAGGTGGTGCATACTCATAAATGGCACCAAAGACGCACGAATCAACATCATCAACAAGCTGACGAATCAACTTAAAATGGAAGAATTCCCACCACGGAGGAGCTAGTGCTTGAGAGCCTTGACGTTTTTCTTGGCGATCTCGTTCCAAAATATAGGTGCCCTGAACCAAACTAGCTGCTATAGACCTTCGATGATTTGAATTTGCCCTGCATACAAGTAACATACAACAATATTTCAGCACATAAGACATTATCCATGATCCACCTGCTGAGATTCAAATTGATTCGAAGATCCTCAAGTTCTTAGACCTTAAACATCTTCAATTCTTCTGTTTAATGAGGGTAAGATCTTACCAGTCTATACTATTTAGGTGTAAGGGCCCTAAAAGACCAAAATCTTCCCTCTCAAAGCTCATCACAGCATTTGCAGTTCTTGTTCTTTCTTTTTGATATTCAGAAATGCTAAGCTGCATGCACAAGTGAAACCAGTGAACACAAAACTGCCAACGAACTAATTATTAGACATGAATGGTATTATTCCAAATAAAGTTTCAGAACAATTTACCAGACTTCGATCAGGGCAGAGTCAAGTATCGGTACATAAACCAAAAATTTTCAGATACAGTTCATGCAAAAGCAGCCAGAAAACTTCTGAGAATTGCAAAATTCATATTCTGGGCACCTTGGAAATTAAATATTTAAGTAGCATTTAATTCTTGTCTTTTAAAGTTTGTATCCTGGTGAAATGGCTGTATTTGTTGCCAAATCACAAATATTTCAAAGCAAATCATAACAGAAAGTGATAAAAAAAAATTCACAAAAACCATAAATTTGTTTCTATATTTATTCAATTAGCCCCATATAAGGTATACTCTATATTGAAAATTTGTATCTAATTTCTACTCGCCATACAAATTTATACAGATCCATCAACATCCCTACAGACTATGAAACATAACATGGAATATAAATACAAAGGGCCACCTCATCATAATTAAGAATCAACTAATCCAAAAGCAAAGCATAAAACCACCATAACTCCTTTTTTCAGGTTACCCTTGACAGTTAAATAAAGTACTTGAACAAATTCCCTTAAAAAGATGAGCAAAGATTAAGGTAAACCCATCAAAGCTAAATGCCTAAAACAATCAAATATCACGAAAAGCTTCATCAAGAATAAACCTAAGAAGGAAAATAAAAAGAAAACATGGAAAATTGGAGGAAAATTTTTTACCTTTTTCTTTTGGGGATGGAATTAAAATGAGCAGATCTGTGTGCTTCTTTTTATATTATTGAAAGGAATTTTGTAGTAAAATTGAAGCTTGCTTGGCGAGAGACAGGCATAAACGTAACGAGAAAAATATGTCTGTCATCCAACCGAAGTTTTAACGTTGTGCGACTTGTCTGTTTTATTTCGAGTCCTGATGTGGGAAGATGGCAACGGATCCCGTGCAATATTCCTTCGTTTTCGGTTTTTTTCCCCCGACGCCGTATCAGCCCAGGAACGATGAAATGTAAACTTGCGATTACGATCGGTGATCTTTGGACGGGCTTTTAAGTTTTAACTGAAATTTCGGCTTTAATAAGGGTTAATTGCATCAATGTCTTCAAATTGTGGTTTAAATTCTAAATTGGTCATCATATTTTAAAATGATATAATTAAATGTTGAGTTAATTGAACCAGACATCCCAAACTATGTCCCTCATTCTAAATTGGTATTCAAACTTTAAATATCAAATATCGGATTAGGGGTAATTTTAGTCATTCCCATGCTATTAGCAAATTAAAGAAAAACAAATAATGGGGCAAATAATTTTTTATATAATAAAATTTATAAAAATTGTACCATGAACATCGCACAACTTACGTTGCTTGCTGAGATATGGTTAAACTATATTGCCTTAAAAATACAACGAAGCAAACCAAACCTTCTCCCAGTAAATACCAAGTGTGACAGTCTCTCTGCTCATAAATGAAAGAATGACGGTTTCACCATTCTACTTGGCCCAAGCCACTGTGTCAATTTCTGCTTGAGCACTCCTATATAGTTCTAGCCTCTTGGCTAGAGCGCTACGTCGCTCCATGATTGCCGGATCTTCATTCAACAATGCCGATAACCGGTTTTGCTACGGAAAAGAAAAGAAGATTTCCCAGGTATCAATTCCGACTGTTTATCTGTTATACTAAATTAGTAACTAAATACTAATGATGATAAGAGTGAACCATTTCCTACCTCTAGTTTACCCAATTCAGTGTAGTAAAAGTCGAGCAAGCTTCTTCTAGCTTCACGGACTTGACAATAAACAATGGACTTGGGAATCGAGTGGCGCAACCCAGCGCAGACCGCATTAACATAAGACAGAACCGTTGTTCCTGCACATACATTGTCATAGAAACCCATGATCAGCACCCATAACATACATTGAAATTTCAAACAATTAAAGATCTGTCCTACCAATTCTCCTAAGGTATGCTTCATTGTATCTGTCAAATATTGATTGCGAAGGGTTGCCACCTTTATCCACCTCTTGAGGTAGCTTTCGGAAGAAATCGACCGTAAGGTAACAACATTCCATATCGACCAGTTGAAGTGTTGCTTTTTTGCTTTGTTCCCTCATTCTCTCAAGAGATTCCATTGCAGCGTTTCCGACCTCTGTTCTTAGAGCAGGATACTGCTTTAACTCCTGAAAAACCAAACCATATTGATGCTTATATACCACGACCAGCTTGAAGAAATGGTCTGACAATAGTTTTCAAACACGGATAATTTCTTTGATACATTTATAAGATAAGCAAAGACAAGGAACATACTGGAGTCTCATTCATAGCTTTGTGAACCAAATCCTTCAGAATGGAATGAATCTGAAAATTGTAAAAAGACAAAATCAATCCAACTTGAAAAATGTAAAAATAGGCTGTAGTTGAACAATTCTGAAAATCTCAAATTTAATTTCATACCGCATCAACAGAGGCCTCAGCTGGACCTCTGATAGTAACTAAAGTAGATTCAATCAAACGACGATATCCTTGTTCAGGAGCTATTAGATGAGGTTGATATCCATCAGCTTCAGTAATGAGCTTCCTAATATTCTCCATCGACAGTTGTTTGTCAAATTGCAACCTTTGTAACGCAGCAGGAAGTTGGTTGTCGAAAACATTGTAAACCTTATCACCACCAGAACGCCTGTAAACAACAATGGAAATCAAAACTGAAATGACTTAAAGACGGTAAGAACAAAACATGTTTATATACATACACTCCATCCAGATGTTCTCTGTAGTTCTGATCAAAAAGACGGCAGATCTCCATGATTGTGTACAACTTCCCCTGTAAAAGTAACTAAACTATCAGCTATTTGCGAAGAACTTATAACTGAGAATCAACTGAAAGTGGAAGCTCAAGGAAACCAAACGCCACAGTCCACACACAGATACAAAGAGAGTGAGCAGGAAGAGAACACTTACACCCGCGTCGGCTGCAATAGGTTTTCCAAGGCGGCTCAGTTCAGTTTCAAGTTCAGCAATTTTTTTATTAATAAGGGACTGAATGCCTGGGATTCTGGACTTAATTAGAGTTTCCAAATGCTGTGACATTAACCAGTACAACTAGGTTAATACAATTGAATAAAAAGTAGAACTGAATCCAGTACCGTGATGTCCCTTGCAAGAGAAGATTAAGCATCCAAAAGTTTTCACAAAAACAAAGGCATTCACAAATGTGACTAGTATACTATACCTTTGAGAGCACCTTAGCAAGATGCTCAGAACCCATTCTCTGAGCAAGGTGCTTATACTCTGGTGTACTAGCAAAATACTCGCGCTCTCTACGCCTAGCAGCAATCATGTCAACATTCTTGTTAATATCTGCTTGTGAGCGGTTCACAACACCAATCCAAGGGAATTTCAGCCGATAAGATTTTCCTTCCAATATCTAAGTCAATAAAAATGTGCATCAGAACATTGACAATGCGCAAGGCACCCTCTGCTGAAGACTTTAAAATGTTTTGCATGACAGTAAATAATGCATAAATCAACTTACATCAACTGCATCAGTACCCTTATCCATCAGATCAATCTTTGTCAAGACACCAATTGTCCTCTCCCTGAAAGGTTTATACCAATAATAATGAGTATGACCCATAACTTGACATAATATCACAACTACAATTAGGGTAAAAATTTTGAGGTGAATGACAAGGAAAAATAATATAGAATGAACTGGTATTGCAAAGTTTACCTGCATGGTCCACTTCACGTGAGATTTTTATTGCATCCGACGTAGCAAGATCTTGATTAGCAGGTGAAATAGCTAAGATTATACAGTTGGGCTGCATAAAAAGTTCACCAAACAAAATAGTGCAACAGTACTCAGCTCTCATTCTTGTATAAACCACAAATTACAGCAAAGTTATTGTGGGAAAAAGGGGAAGGAAACAATTTACAGTAAATGTAAAACTCATGCAAAACATTTGGGTCCTTGTAAATCATAAAAACTAATCGGCCATAACATAATTGTAAATCATGTTTAGGTAAAATTTCTTAAAACTGGAGCACCGGACTAGCACAAAAAAGAGCAGGTTCATTTTACCTTTTCAATATATGAGCGAACCATATTCTCAATATCTTGCACAATGGTGTCTGGCTGACCCTCTGCATTTAGCAATATAATCCATGAATTTCACAAACTATTATACAAATTAAACAAAAACTCTGCTAATTAATATTGCAACGAAAAGAGAGGGAAGAAAAAAAACAAAGATAGGAGGCTTAAAAGTGCTATAGTGGTAAAATGCTATAGTTATTATAATTGAAATTTCCACGGCAAAGAAAAAAGCAAATTCGAAGATTACACATCTTAGGTCCTGTGAAAATTTTGTATATATATACATACATATATCAGTCAATCAATAACAGTAGGCTACAACGGTTTAAGCATTATAAGGCAAGAAAATTTCTTAAAATTAATTAACTAGGCTTTTCTGCAACTTACCTACTGCTACCTTCGTAAGACCAGGAAGGTCAACCAGAGTCAAATTGACAACTGCAGCAAATTAAAAAAAAATCAATAACATAAGAGAAGGGCTTGTAAAATGTAAATTTTCAAGCAATCAAATAGCCTAAAACATAAGAATACGTTTTAACGAACAGAACATACCGTTGGGGGAATATATACTAAGATGAATTGGAACACTGGAGATTTGTTTCGTTTGACCAGTTTCTCTATCCGTCTCATCTTGAATCTCCTTCCTAACAGCGGCTATAACACAAATTAAACGATAAAAGTTCAAATTCTAGCTTCGCTGCTAGTAAACGTGTGTAAAAAGAAAGCCAAGAGGAATAAAAAAAGATTACAAAAATCGGTGAATCTTTTTCTTTGAAGGTGAAGAAACTCAGCGCATTCTCTACTTCCTTCGTCACTCTTATGAAGCTGTAACACCAAAGGTCTCCGAGTAACAATTCCTGCATTTATTTTTAATCCAACCAAAAAAAAAGAAAAAAAAATCACTTCTCAAGTTCTTAACGAGGACGGATCGATTCGGCAATTTATTTATTCATTTACCGGATCCACGCGGTAAGAAATCCTTGCCTACAATGCTTTCCAGCACCGAAGACTTTCCTGAACTCTGTTTGAAATTCAAATTTCATCACTCAGAAAATAAAGTTGACTACAATTGAAAAGAGAAGGAAAATATCGAGTGTTGTTCACCTGACCGCCGACGACGGCGATTGCTGGTAAAGAGTCCCAAAGAGTAGGCAATGCGCTTGCTTCTCCATGGTCACCGAGAGCCGTGCAAGCTCTTTGAATCTTGTTCACAAGAGAAATCAATTCTCCATTTCTTTGGCAAGCGAAAATCGATGCCGGAGACTAATACGGCGTCGGATTCTGATCAACCGTTAGGGGAAGAGAGACTTCTTAAGTAAGTTTTGAAATGGAAGGAGAATGGAGAGCTCGCGAGGCTTGGCTTGGCTTTTTAAAGTTTAAAAGTGGAAAAGGTGAGAGTCAATACGACAAAGATAGTCAGCAAGCCAGGGGAAACTTGTTAACTACGATTTACGAATTTAAACGGTTAGTTTATAAATAGGGATAAAATAACCTTTAGTCCCTAAACTTAACAGTTTTTAATATTTTGGTCCCTAAACTTTTTTCTGGTCCACATATAGTTTCGGAGCTAGGAAGCTTTTCTCAATTTGGTCCTGAACTTGGGTTTCGTGGTATTTTGAGAATGCACCATGTTATCACCTGGATTTTTTTTATAAATTATATTTTTCTTTTTTCTAGATTTTATATAGAATTTTGATGTGACACAAAGTTGCATATAATTACTCCAGAACGGAATCCAAATTCAGAGATTAAATTGGAAAAAAATATTGAGTTTCAAGACTAATAATGTGAATAAAAAAGTTCAAAGATCATATTGAAAAATGCTATAGAGTTTAAGGACTAAATGTTAGTTTGTCACTTATAAAATAAAGACGCGTTTGGCTATTCAAAATACTCACTGAGTTCCCGAGGTTTGGTTTTTCCCTCTAGTTTTTCATATTTGTCTATAGGGTGAGGGACAGACCCTCTAAAGTCATAATCACATATGGCAGCGTTTGGATTATTAATCAATTCATTTTCCTGATTAAATAAATTATATAGCTAGTGGAGGGTTTGCATTTCAACATTATCCATCCAAACAAACAAAAACTAACAAATGGAATTTCACGTTAAAAAAGAAAATTAAACCAATTGTAAAACAAAGAAGAGAGTTTTCCATAATCATATTCTATAAACCTTTTTAAAATAGGAATTTTACATATTACGATAACGATGATAGGGTGTAATCAGACAAAAGCCAAGTTCAAATATTAGTAAGCTCAATCTAAAGTTTTGAAGCTTAATATTTGGCTCGAGCTCAATTGAACATCTATTTTTAGGTTTAAACCTGATTCAGGATATGATTGAGCTACTCAAGTTCAAGCTCAATTAAGCTTATACGTATTAACCCTCGGATTTAATTTGATAATTAAATTTAACATTAATAATATAGGCAATAACATAATTTAATAATATAAAATATTTAAAATATATATTAAAAATAAAAAAACTTGAATAGCTCGATAAAACTAATGAGCCATTCAAGCCGAGTATTATTAAACTCGAATTTTAAACTCACCCAATAACTCAAACCTAGCTCAATAATTATCAAATTAAAACTAAACTTTTAGAATAGCATCATTTACCTTATTAGAGAATCAGAATACGAATAGTAAAGAATCAAACCTAAAACGAGTATACCAATCTGGCCAAATTTGTCCGTAATTCTCCTCGAATTTTCCGGGCAGTTAGGAAACCTTTTTCCATTTACAAACCCAATAAAGCCATTGGACCTGGAATTTTTATATATATAAGGAAACCACAAGCATAACACTGGCTTTCACCATTACTTCATCTGTTTACATTATTACATACAATTTGCTGCAAAATTTACAAGTTCCAAAATGAATTCCATGAGTTCATCTAATACAAGAGAAAAATGGAATTTAACATATAAAGAGTAAGGCTTGAACCAAGTTTATCCAGCAAGTTGTTGGAATAGCTCTTGGATATATGACCAGGAATATTGATGTTTTGTTGCCACCATCTTCCCACATCTCATCAATTATTTGATTGAAATGCTTCAAAGGGTATTTGGATCGGTGTCTGACATCTAGTTCCTGATGTTGATTCCTCGACTTTTGGTCTGATCTAATCAAAAAAATAATGTCCTAGGGAGAAAGCATACAACGATCCACAGGTTGGTGCTTAACAATGTAAAATGAGTGTCGCTTGAATCAAATATTTACTGGTTGGATATCTAAATCTGTTCAGTAGGTATAGATTGGGAACTAAGTAGTCTTTCAGCCTCGTCATTTGCTTCGGCTTGGAGTTTCCATTTCTGTATAAACATGTCAGAAGACATCAATTGAAAGTCAAATGACATGCTGAAGAACATAAAGGAAAATTGCTTTGAGAGATAGGAACATGCCTCTTCAAGATTCTCAAGCTCCATGATTTGTAGTATCTGCTCAGCAATGGTTTCCTACAGAAAAAGAATTGTTACTTACTACATATGCTTGCTAAATGCAGAGACGATACATATAGATTTAGTGCTCACTGCATTGCTCGCTGCTTCAGCAGCTAGAACATCCGAGTCCATTTCCACCTCGATTTCAATCATGACGATATCTGAGGAGTATAAAATACCACATATATTAATATGATACAGTCATAAAAACTAAACATAAGTGAAGAGTTGTTAAGGTTTCGATAATAGAAAGAGTTACTCTTGCAAAACTATCAATAAGTTCAATCCTTCCCCTGAGCGAATTCTCCAAGCCTTCCCGCACCCTTTTGATTCTACTTCTTCGGGCACTGAAAAAGATAACAAAGAAACGTTGTTCCACCGTACTGAAAATCAAGTACCTATGAGCCATCAGATAACACGATGATGGCTGATGGAAAAGATGTTTATTTAAGACCAGTAGGCATAAAATTAATTAAGAACACAGTAATTATATGTGTAGAGTTTCACGATATGAAGGTTCTCCTACAGCAAAATTTTGTTCTCCAATTGGCAATGCGAGCCAGCATCCAAACCTACACCAAAAATGAACAGCTTCTTGACTTAAATATCAAGCCACCCTAGGATGAACTGACTTAGATAACACTATGACTAACAGATTGATTGAGAGTGTGATTTATCTAAATATTTGGAAATACATTCTTTCAACTTATATCTAGGCAATTAACAGATAGTCTTAGGTCCCTGATAGTACCTTTTTCAGCAGCTTCTTTTAGGTCCCTGATGCGAGACTGCAATACATCATACTGAGATAACAGCTGCTGTTTGATGGCAGTTGTTTCCACTGATCTCTGAGGAAGCTGTTACCATCAATCACTAAATGAGTACATTTATTCTGTCCAAGAAAATTGTTTTTCTTTTTCTTCTTAACAGGTTCCATAGAAATGGTGGAAACGATTCAGAGCTGAATTAAATTATCTTGATTGCCATGAGCAAGAAACGTTTAAATGATGTAGAAACAGTGTTGTGAGAAACATAGTTTAAATGATGTAGCCTTGAAAAAGGGTAGGGACCTCAATGATAACAGGGTTTTAAGGTTTTGTAGACAATGGTAAACTAAATCAAGTCAATATAGCTGACCAAAAACAGAAATCAAGTCAAGATAGCAGCTTACCAGATTTAATTGTGGAAAAATGACAGCATTTAAAGTTGCTCCAACAGCAAGTGATCCTACAGCAGCTACTGAAAGCAATTGTGGTAAGCTTGGGTCTATTACCCCTGAGGCAGCATCTCCAGCAGCCAGAACAGTGAGTAGTGGAATGACAAACTGAGGCTTAAGTATGGAAGTGTTTCCATCTTTGCAGGGCTCTTAGTAATTGCGATTCCCTGCCATCTTTGTGGTTTGTCAGGCACATCGGTTCCCCAGGGTAAAAGTTAGGTGCCTTAGGACTAAACTTGAAGGGACCGACCTCTCTATAACATTTGAAGGAGCAGCACAAGCAATGGTTACCCTTCTCCTTCTTGTGCAGGAAGCTCACTGTTTCAGTAGCAAACCTGTGTGTACGTGCCACACCAGAAGGGGTTTGTACCTACAATGTGGATGTAGGTGGAACTAATTAAAGAATGTTCAGAGAGGATTTGAAGGGGGAAAAGGAAAAGAAGTTTGTCATCACTGATGAAATAAATAATATGAACAAATAGCACACTGAATGATACAAAAACCAAGTTTTGAATCCAAAAGAGCATATTGTCAAATCAGAAAACCGAATGGCTAAACAAGGTAGTGAATATATACCAGAATAGAATGAACAGCAGCAGGAACTCTTTGTTTCATAATTTGCAGAGATTTTAGCCCCCTTTTCCATGCTGGATCTCCATGCTGCGTTCGGCAGGAGGAGTTCCTTAGCAAAAGTGAATATCCCGGCATCAACACCATACACGAATATAGTGTGTTATCAACACTAAACCAAAATGGAGCAAATAAAATTTGTTGCTTTATAGTCAGTTAATTCACTCATAAACATAGTGCATTCATAATGGCATAGGCCACGGACTACTTCAAAGAAAAATGAAGGGTCTGAATCACATAGGCCACAACTATTCAGTAAAACCTTGATCACTATTTTTCTTTTTTAGAGTCATCACTAAACTTTGTGACTGAGATATGAACACAAACCAAGCTATAAGTTAAATGCCATGGCAGGTCAGAACTAGCTCCTGGGGAAAAGTCAACATCCCAGAAAGTAAATATACAGAAACAACCAACCTGATTTCTTCCGGTCAACATTATGTTGCCAAACAGCTATACTTGTAGCGCTTTGGCAAATACATCTGCAGAACGTATAATATAGAAGCAAAATCTTGAGTAAATGCAATATTTAGCTCAGCCTCCAAACTTAAGAACCTCAAAGCTACATTATTTACTGATTCCAGTTGTGGTTGTGCAACACAACAGCATGGAACAAATGGGCACCTTACAACTTTCCAAAGGAACTTTCAAAAGAAACAAAAATCAGATTTTTTTTAGATGATAAAGAACTTTTTTTTCTATAGCAAAAGTTAAGAAGAACTGGTCCCACTCCTCACCAGGAGACCCTCGCAATATCATCGATCATTTTAGAGCATCAGAGACCCTTAAATGTAGCCAAGCCTAGAAATGTGTGTAATCCCAACATCGGGTCTTGACCATTTCCATCTATCAACCATGGCCTTTTTCACTCACACTATTACCAAAAAACATCGAATAACTACATTACAAAGACTATTTTTTATGTTTAAAGTCAACCAGTAAGGGAGAAAAAAGAAACCTGTGTCGGAAACTGGAACGCATGGGTAGAAAACAGACAACGCCAAGTCAGCATTGTACGATCAATGCGCGGCGTTTATTATCAAACGACATCAGAAACTTCGACACCGCGCTTAGTTGTTCACCGCTTTCGCTCTGACTTTGAGCGATCATTTCGAGTGCTTCGTCAGCATCTTTAGTAGCCGAGACTCCTGCTCAGTAGCGCTCGTCTAAACCGAAGGTTTCCTCCTCCTTAACGACACGTTTGTTGGGTTTCGTTTAAGGAGCTTTGAGTTTGAAAGGGCCGTTGGTTTGATGAGAAGAGAAGGGATTAGAGCGTAAAGGAGGGAAAAGAGAGTGAAGTTGTTTGGAGAGTAATAGTCGGGAAATTTAGTGTTCGGAGGGGAAAAGCGAGACAGCCATGGTGAAGAAGCTAGCTCAGACTCATTTTTAGCCTCTGCTTAGAACTGGAATTTGAGTTATGCACTTGATTTCCGTTTAAACTTTTTTTTTTCTTTCTATTTTTTGGGGGTGTAACTTGGACCAAAAAAGAGATGAGGACGAGAGGTTCAGAGGACAAATTGGATGGAAAAGGATCGTTTTGATTGCACTGTGCAGTTTGGTGTTCGCGTTTAAAAATGGAGGTGCGGGGATCGAACCCGTGCCTCTCGGCATGCGAAGCGAGCGCTCTACCATATGAGCTACACCCCATTGGCTTTTCATAATTTTATTATATTTTTTCATCTATTGATCAAAAGCTACAGTATTTTTTAAAAAAAAGGCTTAATGGAGGTGCGGGGAATCGAACCCCGTGCCTCTCGCATGCGAAGCGAGCGCTCTACCATATGAGTACACCCCAAGAGCCATGGTAATCTAAAAAATCAACCTCTTTTAATCATAGATGACCATTCAATTTACATTTAAGTCACTCAGTTGTTTTAAAATTTACAGTCTAGAACAAGTAGATATTAAATTCGAGAAATCATTATGCACCTTTCAGTAATACAGCACCTAAAATAATAACATTTAATCATTCCCCATCTATATTCTTCCTGCTTCATTATTTCTAGCTCAAATATATCTCACAAGGCACCAGAGGCAGCAGAATATTCTCTTTTGCCAAAAATTGTCAATTTTAAATTGAATATCATGGTGTCAATCAATCAGTAGTTTGACCGAGGAAATTTAGCAGGTAAGAGATCCTAAAATGATGAGAGATGAAGCATCAACAGTGGACCAAAAAAAAAGCGCTCATAAGATAAATCACATGCCTCGAGACTAGTAAAACTAGTAGTGCAAATTGAAGAAATGCAGCCTCGCAATGACTATAGCCATCAAAGAATCAAAAGTGATCAAAACAACTTGATAAGGAAAACCAAAATCAAAGGAAAACCCAGCAGAAGAAACTACAGAACCCATTGGGACACACACTTACCCATTAACATTTCCAGAACAAATGAAGAGCTTGTCCCTCATCATGTAACAAGCCACCTAAAGGAACGATATTAATCTAGTGAATGCACGTTTACAGCTCTTGCACAATTTGCAATCATCAAACCATCAGTGTCGTATGGTTTCTAAAATCGATACAAAGCTCAGGCTACAAGCATACTACTTTGGGTAGTGTGAATAACAAAAGCCAAACACTTCAAGATAATCAATTTTTGGCAACTCTTCCCACAAGAAATTTGTCAAATTTTGGGAGTTCCACATAGCATGCAATTGGATATAAGTTATCAGGACCATATTCCACAGGTCATCAATATTGTAGAAGATCCATGATTTACCTGGAATAATTCAAAGACAGAAAACAGCCATTACATAGCAGTAATTCTTGCAGTTGCAACAATTCCAGTTATAAGAAACAATAGCTGCTCACATAAAGCAACAATATGAACTATTTGAAATCCATATACCTTGGTTTGTTCAAATTAGACACTTGCAGCTCTGCTACCATTAAAAGCTCCAGACCGAAGAGGGGCAACTGCAGCTCTACGTGAAGCCTCAGCAGTAAAGGGAAATCGATTTCCCTGGATATTTGACCTTCTTTGAGCTAGAACCCCCTGATAAACCATGGAACATAAAGGAGAAAGAAAAAGGTTTCCTAATTAACATATGGACCAAGTACATTAGAAATTTATCAACGGAAAAAAATTAAAAACCACAGACCCGTCTAAGAGAGGAACACGAGTCCATATACTGTCGAACCTTAAAAGCCTTCTCTTTAGCAGCATTACTCACAGGTTTGTGGCTTTTATTCTGATGTTAAAGAAAATAAAAATAGATAAGAATATCAATTCCATCATGCAGTGACAATATGATCTTGAGTAAGAAAATTCATACAGGTAGACTTTGCTGCTTCTTGACTTTATTTTAAGTTGTTTTTTTTTTTGAAAATTTAATGATGTCATCTATGTCCATATAAAAAAAGGAAATTCAGAAGACTATTTTCCCCTTAAAGAACATAACTTTAAGAAGGACCAAACAGCTAATAGCTCACCCAGTGTCATGTTCATTTTCTTTTCTGTGAGAGCTATTGCTTCACTTGTAAGTGGATTAGCCTCCATATGACAAAGTAAACAGGTTTTATAATCCAAATCAGTTGATGAAGATAATTTGAAATAAAAAAAAAATTAATAAAAGGCAGTTCAATCTGAAGTGAGAAACACACAATATACTCACATAGGAAATAAGGAAGCCTTTTCAAGAGATTCTAAAATAAAATTTACATGATAAATAACTTCCACGATATAATTTATCACTTTGCTACGTAAAAGATTAAAATTAAGAAACCAAAATGTAAGAGAATTAATAACAATAAAAACAAAAACCCTCCGTCACACTCACCAAACAACAAATAAATCCGCAAAAAAAGTTAATAAAAAAGGGAAAAAGAAGCCTAGACAACTGAGTAAGGTTTACACGGGAAAATAACTCACCAAACAACAATTAATATACAAATTTGCAGATCATAGAGAGGGATGCAAGAAAAATGCAAAGGATTCGAGAGAGAAACTTACCCTCTTTTTTTTCCAGGAAAGAGAGAGATCTAACGAGGAGCTTTGACGAGGAATGCGAAAGGAATTCCCGGTACCTAGGGGTTTGGGTTTTCGAAGCAGGAAATAAAGGGGAAATTTGTGTTTGAAGGCTTTAGATGCTTGGCTGTTACGCTAACAGCAAAACGAG